>NC_143552.1:26104500-26408166 GCF_054136105.1 Typopeltis vanoorti
AATATGAATATTAAATATTTTTATAATATTAAAATAAAAGAATTGTTAATGGATGGTTCAGCATACATGCTAATAAATGGGAATGCCCTAGTTGAAGTTGATCCCTTGATTTACATTGTTGCCACTCCTTTGATACCACTGAAGTGTGATCTGATCTTAATGCTTCTGATATTCTAGTACATTTCTGTCATCAAGATACATCTTTTTATGCCCTTAGTTTATCTCACGCTGGTAATGCTTACTTCCTTTAGGATAATGTGCTGTCATAAGGCATAGATCATTTGAGATTGGTTTGAAGAGCGTGACTGATGTTATACTTCAGTGTTCATTTATTAGCACTCAACCTATTTTTACATTTCTGTGATCAGATGAATTTCATTTGTAATCTGTGGGGTGCTCGTTAATGAAGCTTAATGAAGGCGTCCATAATTGCTGGGTTTACCTAACAAATTAACTGATATATTCTGTTAACTTAATTACCATCTGTTGACTAGGACTTTTTCTGAATAAATTTTAATAAGAAAAACATGATAAATTTCAGATTCTTATATTTGTCTTTATATTATTCCCTCTTTGTTGCAGTTTATCATTGTCCTTTAGTAATATAGCTTAATATATATTTACAATTTTAACTCTTTTTTTTTTTTTTTTGAAAAAGTATAGCTTAAAATCCAAATTAACAACAAAAAAAAAAAAAAATCACGAAAATGCCAGTTTTCAAAATATTTTGTATACTTAATTTACTAAGGTTTCTTTTTCACATTTTAGGGAGAAAGCTACATTGCCTTTCCAGTCATCTAATTATTTTAAAATTCAAAGCACTGTACCTCTTAATACTGAAAAACCTCAAAAACAAACCAGCAATACTAATAATGCAATTGAGCTTACTAAAATCAAGAGTCCTCTTGTGACTTCTTCATACAGCAAGAAAAAAATCCAACATCAGAAAAGCCATAAACACAAGAGAGGCCTATCTCATTTGAGACATAATGGATACCATCGTTCTTCCTCGGTTTCTTCATCATCATCATCATCATCATTGACATCTCATTCATCATGTGTATCCCATTCTTCACATGACTTCCATTCTCCTTCAAGATCAGTATCTCCCTCTAAACCACATTCAAGATCTAGTTCCAGAGAATCTTTATTTTCAGGCAAAAAAAGGTAAGCAAGAAATAAAAATTAAATGCACTTTTATCAGTAAAAAGAAATTATTTAAATATAATAGCAATGGTTACATTTTGTTAAGGATAGTATTCTTTGAAAGTGTACATACATCTTCAAGGACTACCTTTTCTAATTGGGTTGTGGGGGCAGCAGCTTGAAGAGGAACTTCCAGTGGTCACGATCCTCTGCCACGAAGCTAAGGTGTTCTGGTTGGATTCCCAAACGTGTCCACCCAAGGTTTTGGATATAATCTATCCAGTGAGTCCTTGGCCTTCCACATGGCCTCCCACCCTCTGGCTTGGCAAAGAGGGCTTGCTGGGGGATCCTTTCTTGTGGCATTCTGACTAGGTGCCCGTACCAACGTAACTGTGATCTCTCAACACGGAGAAGCAACAGTTGAGTATTGAGGGTTTCCTGAATTGCAGAGCTTCTAACTGTCGAGTCTTGTCAGCCCCGCAACCCCCTTGAAGGAACCTCGTTTCAGCTGCTTGGATTCGTGTCTGCATTCTTTCGGTCATTACCCAACTCTCATGACCATAGGTGAGGATGGGGACATAGACTGTATTGAAGACAGCCAGCTTTGCCTTCTGGAAACTAGTATTGAAACTCTCGCTTCAATACTACCGAACGGCCAAGCTCCCACAATATTGTGCTTGCTGAGCCAATCTGAGTATCTAGCTCTGCGTCCCACTTTTTATCATTCGCGAATATGGACCCAAGGTATTTAAACTTCTCCACCTGCCTCAGTGGGACTGCACTCTAAATGTGAGTGGAGTCCCACTGAGGCAGGTCTCAAGACAAACATCTCAGTGCATAAATGTTTCAGTTTTGGTCACACTGATCTTCATTCCCGCTTCTGCACAAACAGCTACAAACCTATCCAGTGTCCGCTGGAGGTCATCTATGGAAGAGCTAAGCAGAACTAGGTCATCTGCAAAAAGCTGACGTCCAATGCTACATCTTCCAATTATGACACACTCACTGCCTCGGCTATGCTGCTACATCTATCAGTTATGACACACTCACTGCCTCGGCTGTGCCTATCAATCCAGTCCATAAATATTATGAAAAAGAGGGGTGACAGAACACACCCTTGGCGGAGGCCAACAGAAACTGTGAAAGGTTCAGACTTTATGCTGTTTACCCTGACACAAAACTACCCTACCAGAGAGACTTCAAACTTGTGCAGGGATTTGTATCTCAAGATATCAAGTATCTAGAACTTGTCTTCTTAAATTAGCCTGTTAGCTATTTAACTCATTAAGTGACTAATGAGTGATGGAGTCTTCAGATACCTTCATACTCCAAAGAAAAATTTTTAATTTACAAAAGAGAACACAAATATATACAACATAAAATCAGTATAACTTAGCTATGCAAGGTCCAATATATTCTTCAAATCACAACTTCAAACAGCATGAAAAACACTTTATCTACACAGCTTCCTTCAAATATCATAAACTAGCTGTTATTATCCTTTATGCACTAAACTTCTGAAATGTTAGTCTGCTTCTTTCTTTCAGGAATTTTACAGAACTTTCTTTCTTTCTTGAATTCACACAGAAGGAAAACTAATACAAGAACTGCTTCCTATATGACAGCAACATAAGTCAGTCGAATTCTTGCAGCATCTTAAATCATAGAATCCTGAAGGGAGGGGAAACAGTTGGCCACTTTCTATATGACAGTCAAAGCAAGCTCCATTGAATAAATTACTTAAAACCATATCAACAGTTTTATCACTTTAGAATGAATTCAGTTTCAATACAAAGTATCGACATGATTCATTGAAGAAGAAATAACTAAAATGATATCAACACTATCAAATCACTCCTCAGACTAAGAATCCTATATAAAACAACACAAACATTACTTATGCCCATTTCTGAATGAACTGGAAAGCAATAAAGTTTCTTTCAGTTTTAACTGAATAAATCCTGTATTGCTTAATTATTACAATAAACTTCACACATCTCCTTTTAAAAGGATATTCTCTCTTTCTTCCATTTCTGACTTTTTCTACTAATTTCTGTATAATCTTCATTTATTAAAGATGTAGAAACTCCACAATTTTCCTCCTCCTGCTACATTCTTTTTTTCCTCCTTCCATACCACTGAAGACTTAATGACATCCATTAACTTTCTCTTACTTGGTGCATGCTCGGAAATGCTGACAACATTCTTTGCATAGTTCACAAAAGCTATTTAATTATAATATCATTATGAATAAGTAGAATTTATAAAAGTTCTTCATTTAAGAATGCTTTAGTATTGAGATGAGTTCTCTTAATTATTCTATAGCATGAATTTGAAATGGTGACTTTCACTTCTCTTGTAAGGAACAACAAATTTTTTAAATATTTCAAAAATTGACAGCTCTTATAAAAGTATTATTATATCCTAATATCTAATTGAAATAAATTTATTTTTTATCTAAGCAAGACCTCAGTAGCAAAATTAAAACAGCATTTCAAAATGCTGTTCACAACAGACAGAAATGCATTTAAATAACTACCTTATAAAATAATACCATGTTATTAACTTCTTAAATTTGTTTTATTTTTATTTTTAATTTGTAGGATATCTGAATTGTAATGCAAATATACGACACCATTTTCTCATAGACTTTCATGTCATGATTGGTATCTAGCTCCAGTTGTTCCCTTTCAAAATTTCTATGCAGCAATTACTCAAATATAGATATAAATTATGTCCTGTTTATCCAACTTGCACTCTAAAATTCATGCCTAAAATTTACTAAAGTAAACAAGTTGAAATTTACCATACATCACTACTATTTTAAAGGAAATTATGCAGTAAACCTTCCACTTTAATATGCTGTTTATCTGGTCCTTATATGTTTGCTATAGTTGCAAAATATGATACTTTAGGGAAGAAAGAGGGTGAGGAGGCAGGGAATTCATTACAAGTGCAAATGATAGACAAGATCATCTACATATCTCTGCACATGAGACTTGATAATTATATTCTAAGGTCTTTATTTCTTGGTTGGTAGAAATTTTGTGAAGTTAGATATATAGGTCTCTCTCTCTCTCTCTCTCTCTCTCTCTCTCTCTGTGTGTGTGTGTGAGTGAGTGATGCAATGGATTTATTCAGCTATATGACATGATTAAATAAATTCAATCACTAAAAGCTGAGAGATTCCAAAATATGGGGGGGGCGAATACTATTTATTATTTGATCACACAATTAGTTTTGTTTTCTTAGAAAACTTCACCAGATGCATAACATGAAAAGAGAAATGCAAAAGTATACATTACAAGAGGCAGCTATAAATTAACTTGCAGATGTATTGCTGACATTTGAGGCTATTCTGGATGCCATAGTATTATTAGGCACATTCATGTGGGCATGATTTCATGTATGCCCAAGTTGGATAGCTGAAGAGTGACAATTAGGTAGGGTACAGCTAATATTAGTATTAAGATGGACCAGATTGAGGACAGTTTCTGTTGATTCCACAATTCTTCTTTCCAGTTCGTCGTAGTATCTCGTTCATCCAGTGATACGGAACAAATCAAAAACATTTTTAGATGCCACAATGAACTGGAGAGAAGAATTGTGGAATCAACAGAAATTGTCCTCAGTCTGGTCCATCTTAATACTAACCTTAGTTATAACCTATCTGATTATCACTCTTCAGTTATCGAACTTTGATGTACATGAGATCATGTCTACATGAACATGCCCAACAATACTATGACATCCAGAACAGCTTCAAATGTCAGCAATACGTTTACAAGTTAATTCCTCTTGTGATGTATATTTTTGCATTTCTCTTTTCAAGTTATGCTCCCCATGAAGTTTTCTAAGAAAATAAAACTAGTTGTGCGATCAAATAATAAAAAGTGTTTTTTCTGTTTTGGTATCTCTTAGCTTCTAGTCATTAAATTTATCAATGATATTAAAACAACTAAATATAACCACAAGAAAGAATGTATCTTAGAACCCTTTAATGCCCACATTTAATCAAATTGTAATAATTTGTTCTCTTTCTTTTAGGATATATAAGAAGACATAAAATTAATAGATTTTTATTCTAGGTGTTTATCAGAAATTTCCTGTCCCTGACCTCCCCCCCTTGTGTGCACACAAGGGGGGGGAGGTCAGGGACAGGAAATACTCGTATTTTTAAGGAGATGGCAATATAGTTATTATATTTATTAAAATAAAAAGTTGATTAAAAAAATAAGTGCAGTAAAATATTTAATAAATTACATAATTATTTTGAAATAGTAATTAAAATAATTTAATTAATATTTCCAGTATTTTGCCAAAGTCATATTGGCATCATTAGGGAACAAAGCATGGATATTTATGTGCACATATCTATTTATGCTTTGAGAAGAGTGAAGCAGAGAATCAAAGGCATACCTGAAGTCTTAAATAGTGCCATCTAGAGAACTTGATTGAGTGTTCTTGGCTTTAGTTTGATAGTTTTGTATGGCAGAAGCAGATTCCAATAATAGTCTCTCATGTTTGTTCTACAGTGAATAGCTGTATATATATACAGGGTGTCCACAAATGTTTACCCCTGATTATAATATATTATAACTCTTCAGTGGATACTTGAAATGGAACACAAAATTAGACTTCAATGCATAACAATTATTAATTAAAAATTGTTAAATTTTAAATTTTAAAAAATTATTTAAAATTTTAATTATTAAAAATCATTATCCTCATCAATGCAGTTCAAAATGAGGTTAGCAAATTCTTCACGCCTTGGACAATCGTCTGGCTTTATCTCCTGGGCAATTTGGACTTTGTATGCAAACAATTTCAAACGTTTGCGTACCACTTTGCGGACTGTACTCCTTGGCATTTGAAGTTCTAGTGAAGCTCTTCTGATTGACTTCTGCGGTGACCGGGTGAAGGCAGTTTGAACTGCCCCAACTGTCTCCTCGGAAACCGATGGTCTGCCACTGCTTGTATCCTTATGAACTGAACCTGTTTCTAAAAACTTTGTCTTCCATGACTTAATGAGCTTGACATCAGGTGGGTTCTTTCCATACTGTGCCCTAAATGTTTGCTGCACTGTAACTGGAGATTTTGTTTCTGCTAGCCACAGAACACATTGGGCATTTTCCTGTACTGAAGCCATTTTAAAGAAAATCAGCAGCATCGCTTCTGGTGGCAAAAGTAGTATACTGAAGATACCAATATGGAAATTTTATGAGTGCCCAAGTTTACTTGCAACAAAATTTATTCAGTTAGTTTCATTGTTAAAATATTATAGCCAGTTGAAATCAGGGTAAACATTTGTGGACACCCTGTGTGTGTGTGTGTGTGTGTGTGTGTGTGTGTGTGTGTGTGTGTGTGTGTGTGTGTGTGTGTGTGTGTGTGTGTGTGTGTGTGTGTTATCTTACCTAGGGACATTTCCTCCGTAATTTTCACATTTAGTTTTGTTTTCCTTTTTACAGATAGTTACTACAATAGTTTTACTGCAATCATGTATAAATTAACCTTCTGACCTGGCCTTCATGACTTTTGTTTTTCCTACTTTAACACATTTCATTTTTACCTTTCCTCTGTATACCTGAAGTCATATGCTGATTTACTCATCAGATCGTCAGATACAATTTCTTATTTTCTTTTTTTTTCCCCTCTCTTGAACTTTATGAGATGACTTTGATTCATGGGTCAATCAGTTTTATTCATATTTTGGAGTTGAGTCATTGTATGGCTTTTTTTTTAAAACTCTTTCTTTTTTTTCTCTAGTAATAATTATTTATTTGAATCCGTAGTTCTTCTGAGGTGCCTGTGCATCCCTGTGGAAATGACAGTTGCATCTATAGCAATAGGTCACCTGAAGAAAGCTGTTTTCAATTTGAATCTAGTCAGAGACTAGAGGATCTTTTTTTAACCCTTTCTTCAACTGGTTCCCAAGTTATTCAACCTCTGACACAGGTAAGGGTTTTTTCTCTCAGAATCTTGGATTTTTCATCCTGTAAACTCAAGAAAATCGACCATAAGAACCCATACTATTTCAGACAATAAATATATCGTGTTAGGGACCACGAGATGGCAACACTAATTGGCCATCTCTTCACTGGATTCTGTTTATAATAGGCCAATAGGACAAAATATGAAATTAGTTGCTGCTGCACACCAGGGGAAGGGATGCCAAGGATGAAGTGAAAGATATGCATCAGCAGATTAGTACAATTTGTGCAAGTCGAATAATTATTAAGGGGGGACTTCAACTTTGGATACTTAGATTAGAAGGAGGAAAGATCAAATGGCAGGAAGAAAATGGAATTTATACACTTGCTGGGAGATAATATAATTACTTGAAGCAGAAGGTGCAGAGAGGACTTGGGATACAAGAGTGTTGGATTGTGTTATAGGACCAGAAGACCTATCCATAACTAAGGTTATGGATTGCCTAGAATTGGGAAAAGTGATCATGTGGTCTTGACTTGGGAGGTAGAAAAACGTGGAAATTCCAGTTAAGAAGGATTATGTGAAACTATAAGGCAGGTGATTATGATACACTTAGGTGGTAGCTTGAAGCAGTACCATGGCATAAAGATCTTCAAGGGAATGATGTTCACAGTGCATGGGGGATATCTGGAGGAAGGAATATCACACTGTATACCTAATGTCAGGAGGATAAATTGAGTAGGAATTAGTTGGATTAGTAGTATCATTAAGTATGAGCTGGAAAAAAAAATAAGAAAGAAAGAAGAAGAAAAGCAAATGTTGTGGAGGTTAAGTAGCAAGGTGACCTTATTTTGCCTTCCTTACCCTCATGGTAAGGAAGGCAAAATTAGATTATGAGAAGAAATTAGCCAAAGAGGTAAAAGGATATCCCCAAAAGTTTTTTTTTTTTTTTTTATGTGGCAAGTAAGAGGAACAATAACTATGAAAGGATAACTTTAATTAGTGCAGATGGTAGAGCAGTAACAGACGAAATTGTTGAACTACTCAGTAACCATTTTGCAAAGGTATATCATCCAAGTGAAGATATTGTTATGTCATAGGTGATAAGGACTGATGTGAGAACAGAAGTTGGATGAGGTATTTGTTTGCATTTTAAGAGAATGTGCAGGGGAACTGGGGATGCCTTTGACTAGGCTGTTTAATTTAAGTCCCAAAAAAAGTAGAAGGAGAGCAAAATAATACCTTTGCATAAAGGAGGATCTATGTCTGTGGTGGTAAAAATACTGGAAAAGTTTATCAGAAAGAGAATTCAGAATGGGTGGATAAAAATGAGATACTCTATGAGAGACAGCATAGCTTTGTGAAGAGTACGTCATGCCTTAGTAATTTACCAACTTTTTATATGGCTTCACAATGATACTGCTGGATTTTGCAAAGCTGTTTGACAGGATACCATATGGAACTCTATTACACAAACTTCAACAAATAGAGATGGATATGAAACTGGGATATGGATAATAGGATTGCTCATGGACAGATACCAAAAAGTAGTATATAGAGGAGTAGAATCCAAGAGAAGGCAGGCGATGAGTGGTGTGATGCAGGGTCCTATGCTTGGTTAATAGTTAATCAAGGTGATGTAGAGAGCTTGCAGGATGATTTCAATAGGCTGACAGTATGTTCAAAACATAATGGATATCAATAATGTTAAAAAGCATAAAGTTATGCATTTTGGGATACAAAGATTACAAGCTGTGTTTTCTCCATTGAGGCAACTTTGCCCCAGGAAATTGATGAAGCCAAGGATTTCGGGGTGGTAGTAGTAGTAGTTAGAGAGTTACAGTTTAAAGGATAGCCTGGCCAAAGTAACCGTGATATCTCACTTGATTACTTGGTTATTGAAGAACACACTAAGAAACAGAGATATGGGAGTTATCATTCCTCTTTATAAAGCCTTGATATGATCACATCTGAATTACTCTGGTCAGGTCTGTCATCTGGGTTTCTTGGGTATGAGGAAATGGTGGAGAGGATCCAGTAGTGAGTGGTCTGTGGAATGCTTCCTATGGAGATAGATTGAGGGTTTGTGGATTGTAAAAGTTGGTTGATAGGAAGGGGAAATGTTTCAACATTTGGCTAGAGACAGCAGAATAAAGAGGTTCCCTGGAAGTTAGGTATGAGTGTGGTTAGCAGGGATGTGAGAACCAGATTTTTCACTTGGAGTGTGTTTAATAAATGGAATGGGTTGCCTGAGTCAGTTGTAAGTGTTTTGTGTGTTAATTGTTTCAAGGAGAGGTATGATAGATATTGTGTTGATAGTTTGAGTCTCCCATGATGAGTCTTGGGTGCGCAGCATCTAGGCTCTTGTTCCTGCACCCTGTTAGTACCCATTAGGGGAAGCTAAAGCTGCTATCAACCAAACGCAAGTGATCGAACTAAAATGCCTCCCAAATTTCTGCCCTAAAGGATCCTACCTTGGGCCAAGCCTAAAAATAATATCATTTAATATTGAAGGTTTCTCCAGTGTCAAGCAAGATCTCATTGCAAATATTTGCAGAGATAATGACTGTGATGTGCTCTGCCTGCAAGAAATTCACAGAGGAGAAGGTGTTACAAGACCTTACATCCATGGCATGAAACTCATCAAAGAAATACCCCACGATAAATATGGCAGTGCAATATTTACAAAAGAGAACTTGATCCCATCGTCTAAAACATTGAGATTATTACAATCACATTTAAAAATATCTCAATCACCTCAGTCTATAAACCACCAGAAGAAGCTTTCTCCATCCCTGACTTCCTCCTCAATAATAATGCATACATGACTAATGTTGTATTAGGTGACTTTAACAGTCATAGTGTTAACTGGGGTTACACATAGTCCAACGAAGATGGAGAACTTGTTGAAAAATGGGCTGAAAACCTTTCTCTAAACCTGATACATAATCCAAAACTCCCTGCATCTTTCAACAGTGGCAGATGGAAGCGAGGCTATAACCCTGACCTCATATTTGTTAGCTCAAAAATATCCAACATCTGTGTTAAAAAGGTTTTTAATCCAATTCCACATACGCAACATAGAACTATAATGCTTCAATTCAACCCAGCAATTATACCTAACACTGTCCCTTACAGACGACAATTTAATTTCCAAAAAACTAATTGGAAGGGTTTCATGGAAGATCTTGACTGCTCCATAGAAGAAGTCCCTCCAAACCCTCAAGAGTATCCAGAATTCAGAAAAATACTGAAGAAAATCTCCACCAAACACATCCCCGAGGATGCCGCACAAACTACATTCCAGGCCTTTCCAGTGACATACAAGCCCAGTATGCTGATTACTTAAAACTTTACAACACCAACCCCTTCTCAGAAGAGACTATCCAAGCAGGAGAAAAATGATGCTCCAAGATGGCAGAGGAAAGTCGTTCCTCATGGAAAAAAGAAATAGAAGCATTTGATATAACCCATAGTAGCAGAAAGGCATGGAACTTTATCAACAGAATTAGGAAGGATTTCACTAAGCCATATGAGCATCTGCAGGTAACAGCTAATCAAATTGCTCACCAGCTGCTGCTGAATGGAAAATTCACTAAAAAACACACAAAAAAATAAGATACTTAGAACCCCAAGTGAGGAACAAAATATCATTAACTCAGATTTCACCATCACTGAACTCAACGCTGCCATAAACCTATTAAAACCTAGAAAATCTGCAGGCCTTGATGATGTCTGTAATGAACAGATTAAACATTTTGGAACCAGGACTGAAGAGTGGTTATTAAACCTATATAACACTTGCCTCAGAACCCTAAGGATACCAACTATCTGGAGGCATGCAAAAGTGGTGGCCTTTCTGAAACAGGGAAAACCCCAACCGAAGCAAAAAATTACAGACCTATATCACTACTCAGCAACCTCTTTAAACTCTATGAATGATTAATTCTGAATAGGCTACAACCCCTAATCGAACCCCATCTTATTGTTGAGCAGATTGGCTTTAGACCAGGCAAATCCTGCACATCACAAATTCTCAACCTCACTCAATATATAGAAAATGGTTATGAGCAAAAACTAGCCACAGGAGTAGTCTTTGTAGACCTAACTGCAGCATATGATACCATAAACCATCTCACACTCAGAAATAAAATATACAGAATAACTAGAGACTATCACCTTGTCCACCTGATTCAATCACTCTTAGAAAACAGACACTTTTATGTGGACGTTGGGGGGGGTAGGAAGAGCCGCTGCCTCCACCAAAAAAAAGGCCTCCCCCAGGAAGTGTGTTATCACCATTACTTTTCAACATCTATGTCAATGATCTCCCCATCTTTCCAAGAACTAGAAATTTTATATATGCTGATGACCTTGCCATAGCTACTCAGTCAAAAAAATTTCAAGTCCATTGAAACTACTCTATCACTTGCCTTAAATAGTCTAACCACATACTATACTAGCAATCAACTAAAATCAAACCCCTTGAAAATCCAGACTGGCCTTTTTCACCTTAACAATAAGGAAGCCAACAGGAAGCTACAGATTTCTTGGGAAGGCTCTAATATAGAACATTCCTGGAAACCAATCTACCTCGGTGTGACTCTCGATCGCACCCTCTCATATAAAATCCACATAGAAAAAACAAAGGCAAAAGTGAATGCAAGAAACAACATACTAAGAAAGCTTACCTCCTCCAAATGGGGGTGCAGATCCTAGCACACTGAGATATTCTGCCTTGGCCCTTTGCTATTCTTCTGCTGAATATGCCTGCCCAGTATGGTCCAGATCCTACCATGCTGAAAAACTTGATCCAGCATTGAATGAAAGCTGCTGCTTAATTACAGGATGCCTGAAACCAACACCACTAAAAGACCTGTATACTTTGGCTGGTATTGCACCACCCTTCAATTCGAAGATCTGCTTTCTCAGCTGATGAAAGAAGCAGACAAATGAATGATGAATGCCACCCACTGTTTGGCCAGACCGCAGTGCCCCAAAGACTAAGATCCCGACGTAGCTTCCTGACAACTGTTGAACCACCTAAAAACCTCCCAGAGACAAGACTTCAACAATGGCTTGCATTATATCCTGAAAATAATACTGGTATTCCAACAGCCGAACATCTTCCACATGGTGCCCACTTGGACTGGAATACTTGGAAAAGCCTAAACAGACTCCGGACAACAGGACGCTGCAAACAAAACCTCATCAAATGGGGCTACCTCACTGGCCCAGACAATTGTGAGTGTGGGACAACCCAGTCCATGGAACACCTTCTTTCTTGTCCCTTTCTTCCATCGCCTTGTGCAAAAGAGGACCTTATATCCTGCACAGAGAGAGCAGTTGATTGTGCAAGATACTGGAGGAACATCTGACCATGTTTATTGTATATAAGTTATGTATAGTTTCCTTTTTTTCATATTTAATTATTATTCCCTGTATAATTCACCTACCAAATCTAAGCTGATCTCATTGTAATGTATCCTAATTTGTTGTAAATCATGTTGTACCACTTACTTACTACTGTACTACTTGTGTTTGGATACAAAATAAAAAAATGATGAGTCTTAGGGCTCAGTGGAGGTGGCCGTGGAATAATAATAATAATGATAAGCAGTGATAGTCGTGGGCCAGCTATCTCTGATTGGCTACCAGTGGCGATTGAACTGCCCACTTTGTCTCAAAAAGTTGAGGCGAAAACAGCCTCTCCTACTCCCTGTAGGGGAATAAAAGCTGTTAGCAGATTTATTTTATTTATAGTTCATCGGTGAAAGATGCTCAACTTTGATTCTTTTTGACATTTAAAATGTGTTTACCAGTGTTATCCAGAAATTTTTGTCATGAAAAAGTGTTTTGTTACGGAAGCATCATGGTGAAGAGTCTTGTACATGCTCATAGCAGGGGAACTTATGGTAAAGATGTTTTTCGTGCTTGCAGCTATGACATAGAACCCTTCTTTGAAAACTTATAATATGTGCCAGGACATATTGTGATTGTTTTATTTAAAATTTTTGTACATATTTTTCATCTTCAATATAATGTTCAGTTTTATCCATCTCGAAACTTACATGGTATTCAAAAATTTCTTTCATCAAACAAATCAGTTCTCTCTATAACTAGAACCAAAAATTATCAAGAAAATCATCTGGTGTTTTTCTCCTACTTCTGCAAAAGGAGACGACTCCCATAGAATCTCTATTCCTTATATCAGAGGTACTTCTGAACTTGTTTCTTGTATCCTTAGGAAATTTCATTTTTCAATCCTGTTTAAACCTATTAATCAAATCAGTTCTTTGGCGATGTACCATCTACTAAGGATAGATTACAACCTTTGTTGTTTCCTGGAGTCTGTTGATTTCTTTGTAATTGCAAGTTATTTTACTTCTGTGACAGACCAGTTTGCACGGTTAGCCAAGTGGCTATGTACTTTGCAACCATATGCCTCGGAAAGGAGTGTCATGGGTTCAATTCCCATCGCTGACGTGAGGAGCTTAGGATCTTTCTCAGACATTGCCAAGTTAGCCGGTCTTGAGCATGGAGTGCAGGATTTTTCTCCCCAGTTAATCTGGGATTTTTCATTCTGCAAGCAGGCAAACCAGCCTTGAGAACTCAATGCTTCTACAGACAGGATGCACTGGGAGACATAGGATTAAAGAGGGGTGTTATGTCTCGTATTTCTCTCTCTCTGTTTTATTTTATTATATTTTATTTATTACTCCTCCTACTCTTTAGTTCCCTATTTTGTATTATCTTTATTTTGCTCCTAAGTCGACTGCGCTATTGTTATATCTCTTATCTAGCCCTTGTTACATCTTGTACCTTCTTTTTATTCTTTATTTACTACTATTATTATCCTATATTCCTGCATACCAGAAATTTTGTTTTAGAACGACTGCGCCAGCCGGTAACTAATTCCTGATACTTATTCGATTATCTTGGTAACATTAGTTAACATAGGGATCATGTGGTGAGCAGTCGTGGCTCCCCTCTCTACCTTGCATGAAATGTTCCCCCTCACTCACACAGGTCCAAACATTCTTTATAACTGGTAGGTCAGTCTCAAAACAACAGAACTTATAAACTTTGGTTTAAAAGAATACATTTATTATAGCACAAGAAAAGATACACATTCCATTAGACATTCTAAATATACTTGAAATAATAACTTCATTACTAAATTTACTAAATTACCCGCTTGTTCAGAATTGAAAGTCTGAATTCCCCCCCCCCCCCACCACCCTTTTTAGATTAAGTGATCCAAAATTTCATTCTCTAAGCTTAAGTATTTCAACTAGATATCTCTGCATTACAATTAAGCTCAAACTCGATCCATCTTTACACAATTAATCAATACTCAGTCCCTATGTACAATTGTAAGTAAGGTTTACACATGGCATATCAAATTCACACTATTTTAAACTCTAACATAGAAGACAAAGTTCAACTGTAAAGTTTCTATGCCCGACACTTTAAGTGTAAGTCAGGCTAACATTCAATACTACAGTTATCAGCTTCTTCCTAACAAAATGTTCAAAAGTTATGTTCCCTTTTTGGCACAATTTTAGAATAGCATGAGTCTTCTGACACAGACAATTGGTCCAACATAGTCACTGAGCACTATGAGCAAACAAATGCATGGAACTCTTCAAATCCTTGTCTCCCTTTTCTTCTTTACGTTTACAATTATATAAGATAGATAAAAAAGTTGTACTTTATCATCTTGTCTTTACTAATAGGGTTTCCGTGATTTTCCCACGCTTTCATTTCGGATATGGCAAGACTTCCTTATTCATTAGCCACTTGCTTCTATGGCTGCTGCGACTTACTTATTTCTTCTTCGAAGGTTGTCCTTCCCTATCTTTACACTGGTGTGGTTTACCAATGGCTCCTTATTGAAAATCTGGCTTCATTCCACAGGTAGCTTTGTTCTTCTCGGTTATAACAGCAACCGGGAGATAGTTGCTGGTCACCGGCGACAAGCTTCCTCAGCCATCCAGGCTCGAACGGGAACACAGGAACAGAAAAAACAAGAGAGCGTTTGAACCGCACGCCACTCCTTATATCTTCCTCGCGATCGCCCTCTCTCATTGTCTACGTCATACACTTAGCTATAGCCGATTGGTTACTTTAACTCTGAACTGTTTAACATGGTTCTAAAACACAGTTTTCCTTAGCTTATTTTACAACAATAATTTTAGTTGAGTTGACATACCTTTGGATCATAATATGTTCAGTACTCCCTCAGCCCTGTTCTTGGAAGTATAAGCATGTCCTTTCCTTAAGTTTCTATTCTCTCATGTTGGGTCGGAAACAAATGGCCTACGGATAGTGGGTCAGTTATTTCCGACACAGTAGGGGAAAACAGACCAGTCTGTCGTTAAATGTGTTTCTGAACGCCAAGCCTATATTGAATCCAAAAAATTTCACAAATCTACTGAACATGCAATTACCATTACTCACAATAGTCACAGGATGCCCTGGAATGATGTTAAATTATTGCACAGGTGCTACCACAAATTTGAATATCTTGATAAAGAATATGCTAAAGTCCTTCACCATCACTCATACCTCAACTCCACTTGCAACCTGCCCTACATAGGGGAAAAAGGGTGCACCATCCCAATAAGAAAATGCAAACATAAATGCCACATTAAATTTCTCCATTATGGTAAAACAGGCCTGTCAGACGATGCACTTCAAACATATCATAGAATCAAATGGAAAGGCAAAAAGTCCCTGCACCATACCAAAATCTGTTTTGAAAGAAAGTTCAAGGATGCTTGTGAGATGCTGAAACATCATCTGAATCTAAACAAGAATGATGAATTAGTTAATCCAAGAATCTGGAGACCTGTCTGCAACCTATTTAGCATCCAGAACATGATGGTAGAACCCCAACACAAGAAACCTTAATATAATAGGACTGTAGAGATGTTTAATCTAGTTCCACTATAAAATTTTATTTTTATTTATTTAGAAGTTTCTTTTTTTTTCTTCAATCATCTGTATATTACCATACTGATATATATACAAAATTATTTTATTTTCTTAATGAATTTATATTTTTGTACAGGGTGTTCGGGATAAATTTGACAGTTTCGTAAGGAAAAAGAAAATCTTCTTTGTATCTATTAAATTTAATGAATTGACAAAAAAACATTACAGGCAGAGTTAATTACAATACTATCAACAAGATTTACTCAAAATAACCACCATTAGCATCGATCACAGCTTCAATTCTGCTTCGGAACCTCGAACAAGCTGATGCTACAGTCTCCCTGGGAAGGGCCGCAAAAACTGTTTTAATTTTATCCATTAACTGGGCTTTTGTATTACTGGAAGTGCGATTGGTGTCTTTTTCAACTGCGCCCCATACAAAATAATCCATGGGGTTAAGGTCTGGGGAGTTTGGAGGCCAAACATTTGGACTGGTGAAGTCGTAGAAATTTTCAGACAACCATTTTTGACTTTTCCCAGAGGTGTGGCAAGGGGCCGAATCCTGCTGCCATACATACGGCCTACCATTGGCTACCCTTGTTATCCAGGGCTTGACTACAGTTAGCAACTCCACGAACAAAGCCCGAATTCCAATGCCAGGGTTCTTCAACACCTGTTCCTGCAGATTTGCGAGGAATTCTGCTGTACGAACGCAATCAGATCGTCTGCTAGGGATCTTTCTTCTTGCTACATCCTCGTAGTCACCATTGCAAGTCTCTAGTTCATGCCTGATTGTTTTTACTGTATTCAGGGAGCATTGGGCAGCAGTCGTAATATCCTTATTTTGATGGCGGGCAAGAATCATCATGATACAAGTTATTCTCTTCCATGATTCAGGTGGGTTCCAGCTATCCATCCTTTCTGACATCTTGTATATGAATGAAGAAGGGTCCAAACTTTTAAATGAAGAGAAGTGTGTGTTAATACATGTAACTTACGGAAAAATATAATTAATTATAAATATGTCAAATTTATCCCGAACACCCTGTATATATTTTATTTATTATTATTCCTTTTTTTTATTTTATTAGTAATTTTTATTTTTTCACTAGAGGTCAGGCTAAGGTAAACAATTAACAATGCATTTAGATTTATTTTACTTTTGTGTAGTATCATGAAGCTTGTGTCCTATGCATATGTATGTTTTCCTGATGATAACCTCAATGCAGAGGTTATCATCAAGAAATTATAAGCAAAGTAATTAGCTCAACACGTGTTTTTCCTCCATAAATTCTTCACTATGAATGTTGACCACCGTGTAACCTAAAAAGAAAGAAATTCTATCTGATGTTCATTTCCTACGCTGCTGTTTAGATTTCCAACAACAACCAGCTGTTATATATACCAGATAGATATATTAAATAATAAGGTATTGTTATTTTGTAAAGTAGTTAAACGTATGTTTCATTTTGTATGTCTCAAGCAAGATGTTTTGATATGTTATTTTTGTCGTTGACTACTGAAATCTTGCTTAGATATAAAATAAATTTATTTAAATTAGATATTACAGCTTAATTGTAATTTTGTTTGAGCTCTCAAGTGTTGAAATGTTTGTGTGCTGTTTGTATGTAGACAAACATTGTTTATGAAATATGTTGTCACTTACTAGAGAAGCAGACATGACCACTGTATTCATGTTGTGAAAATAATTAATTGAACTTACCTCAGTGCATAAAAGATTGTGAAAGAAAGAAATGTTATCAACTCTACTTGCTTTGTTTTGAAATTGTAATTGAATAAACTCTTTTCTGCACTGTGAGGAAAGAACTCGTTATTTCAAGCCCAATGCCGAAAGCAGTAATGCTGGCTCATAAGGGTGGATTGGAGTGGAAGTTGCTCTGTATTTCAAAGCATGCACAGAAGTGACAAGAATGTTACCAAACATTACTAAGTGTTCAGCTGTTTTGGAGTAGGAGAGAAATTGAGGTTTCTGTGTCTTCAGTATATGAAGACTGGACAGAAATTAGAACAAAAGTTAGAAATGGAAGACTGAGAGTGGATATCCTTGTTATAAAGAGATAAGTGTAAAGTTTATTGTAGTCATTAATCCATATAGGATTTATGTCCATTAAAGCTAAAAGCTTGATTGATTTCTTGTTCATATAGAAATGGGCCAAGTAAAGTTTGTTAGGATTCTCAGTGATTATAAGTAAAATTTGTTCTGAAGTGTTTAAAACTGTTGATAATATTCTTCTTAAAATCTTGAGACTTTCACATAGAAAGTTAATTCATTCTAAAGTGATGATATGGTTGGTAAGATTTTTGGTACTTTATTCGGTAGTTTGTTGTTACTTTTTCATATGGAAAGTGAAGTTACTGAAGTGCATTGGATGAAAACAAGATATGTTTTCTTCAGTGTTCTGTAATTTTAAGTTGCAAGAAGAATTTGACTGACTCATGTTACTGTCATATAGAGAGCAATTTTTATTTTAGTCTCTGTGTGAATTGAAGAAGGAATAAAAGTTTCTGTAGGAAGCAAAAAACTGAAATTCCAGAAGTTTTGTCCATATAGGATAATAAGTGTTGGTTCATGTGATTGTAAGGAAGCTGTGCACATTTAAGTGTTGTGATTTTGTTATGTTATATTGTTGTGATTTGAAGAATACACTTGCACTTATGTAGTTAAGTAGCTGATTTGATGTTGTATATGGTTGTGTTTTTTGTAAATTAAAGATTTTTGTTTTGGTTACAAGAGTGTGAAGACTCAATCCCTTAATGGGTTTAAATGGTTATTAAGGTTAATAGAAAAGTTTTAAGATTTTTAAATGAGATCTATGGATAAGAAAATAACTATTTATTAACTTAGAAGCTAATATTTCGCTGGTATTATATCCAGCATCTTCAGAGTACACAACACAAAGTTTGTCACAAAAGCAAGACAACCACAATCCAGTGTAACAGTGGGGATAGTATAAGTAATTGCAGCGTGCAACACAAGACTAAAGTCCTAATATGCCGCTATCTAGGTTAAAAAGATAAAAATAATCTAGGAGTCTATGAAGTGCCCTGTTCTTGTCATCAAGCTTACTACGGACAGACAGGAAGAACTGTGGACATCTGCCTCAGTGAACACAAAAAATATTTCCGACACTTTCACTGTGGCAAGTCGTGTCTGGCAGACCATGCTTTGGATACCCCTGCACACAGGATCAATTGGAAAGAAACAAAAGTAATGCATAGAAGCTTCTACAAGTCAGAGAGGTTGTTCCTGGAATCAACAGAAGCCTTAAAATATACTCCAAACCTTAACAAGTATGGCTGTATAAATCTACCAAAGATTTGGGAGACAGTCATCCTAAGACCAAATTAATATTTATTACTTTTATTTTATTTTATTTTTTAAACTTTCTAAGACTATCATTTGGACTACTATTTCAAAACTTTGAACTTTTTTTTTCTTTCTTTTTTTTTTTTAACCTAGTTGGCACCATATTAGGACTTTAGTTTTGTGTTGCACGCTGCAATTACTTATACTAGCCCCACTGTTACACTGGATTGTGGTGGTTGTCTTGCTTTTGTAAAAACTTTGTGTTGTGTGCTCTGAAGATGCTGGATATAATACCAGCGAAATATTAGCTTCTAAGTTAATAAATAGTTATTTTCTTATCCATCTGTGTTCAAATCATACCGTGAAATCGATTACAACAATTAGGAGTTTAGTTTTCAGATGTTGTTCTTTTTGTTTTGAATTAAGAGTTAAACCACTTGAAATGTGGGGGAGTAAGTAAAATAGACATCCCTACACATACACATCTGCCTTATAATTCTACATAAATTCTTTCCACCTTGATACATTTACATGCCTATTCATCCTACATAGTCACTCTTGCCAACTAGAGATAATTATGACATCAGTCACACTCAAATCCTCTGATGCTCTGACCAAATCCAATATGAATCAACTGAATGGGACATAGCAAATTCATACTGTTTATAAAAGCAGTTATTCACCTCTCTTCACATTGTCTCACAGATGAAGGATGTGGCATCCCGTCCTATCTAAACATTTGATGAAATAATGGTAACCATCTATATGAGAACTTTGAGGAAAATTTGACTGAACAAATAGTATCAGTGGTTAAACTATATTTGAAATGAAGATATTAGAAATGAGCCTGCATCACTAATATTTAAAAATGGATAAACAGAGCTAATTTAAAATGGTATGACAGAATTGGAGATGAAAGATTAGCGAAATAAGTTTTTTGAGGCAAAATAACAGGAAAAACCCATAGGATGACCAAGGTATGGGATGGATGGATGATGCTATGAGTTTTTTAGAAAATGAAGTTGGGAAAAATGTTGTTTATTGCAAACTAGTAATGAAATATTAATTAGAGCCTCCATTGATCAGTCGGTATAGACAAAGTCCTTTGGTTGGAAAGATCTGGGTTCAATTCCCATCCATGATTTGAGGAACCTTTATCTGATCTCTTTTGACTAAAGGTGGGTTATCTGGTCTCATATGGAGGTGGAAGGTTTTTTCCTTCCAGAAACTCAGGTTTTTTTTTTGTCTTTCAAAGCAGGCAAAGTGGCCCTGTGAACACACTTCTACAGCCAAAAAAAGACTCCCCCCCCAACGTCGGGATCACATGTGAAGTTGCATCATGTAAAAGGCCGATCCTAAAATGATGGGATAAGGCACGAGAAAGAAGAAGTCATGAAATATTAATTGTATATTACTGTCATAATATCTGGAATACCTCATGAGAAAGTACACCAGAAAATAATTTTATTTATTTATTCGTATAGGGTTTCCTGCCTTTTTCTTCCCTGTCCCCATTGGGGCGAGTTGAACCCCCTCATGGCGGGTTAAGTATTTATGACTGTAGATCCGTGTGTGTTCACGGGGCCGGTTGGCCTGCTTGCGAGATAAAAAAACGCTGGATAAACTGGCAGAAAAAACCCTACTGCCCACGCCCAAAACCGGCTAACTTGGCTATGGCTGAGGAAGATCCTCAAATTCCTCACGTCTTCAACGGGAATCGAACCAGGGACACTCCTTTACCAGTCATATAGTTGCGAAGCGCACAGCCACTAGGATAACCGCGCAGACATCAGAAAATAATGACATGATGATTTGCAACCATAGAAGGTTGCAAATCATCATCATCATCAAATTCCTGCTATTTACCCTCAAGGGGGTGTACAGGATATGATAGTACTACATGAAAAATTTGCATAATTACTAACTTCCTATCTATAATTTTCCTCCAAACCAGTCTGTTACTTGTCAAGACAACATAATCAGATCTTGTATTTCTATCGTCTAAGGCACTTTTTACCATATCAAGCCACCTATATCTTGGTCTTCCTCTGGGTTGTTTACCTCCCAACCTGGCAGAGAACACTTATTTTGCTAATCTTTCATCACCCATTCTGTTTAGGTGACTATACCACCTAAGATTAGCTCTGCTAATGCATTCCTGGATGCTGACAATGTCAAGTTCTTTCCTAATATCCTCGTTTTTAATATGATATTGCCATTGATGCCATCTGTTTGTGCCCCAGATCTTACTCTGGATTGTCATATCTCAGTCTCTAGTCTTTGGTCAAGTGCTTTACCTCTGACCCAGCTCTCAGATCCATAAGTTAAAACTGGTTTGAACACTGTCTTGTATACAGCTAATTTAGTGTTCTGACTAATTTCTCTCTTATTCCATATTAATTTATTCAATTGACTTCCCACAATACCAGCTTTGCTGATTCTGTTGTCTATTTCTATATTTAATTTACCATTTTCATTAAAAATCTTGCCTAAGTAGCTGAAATATTTTACTTGTTCCACAGGTTCTCCATTCACAACACAGTTGACATTTTCAATGATTATGCCTATTTTCATTGTCTTTGTCTTCTTATTGCTGACCTTCATACCATATCTATTACAACAGTTATTCAATTTAGTCAGGGAATCTTACAGACTTCTAGCGGATTTATTGATAAGTATAACATCGTTTGCATAAAGCAAAGAGCTGACATTAACATCTCCAATTTTGATATCAGGTTTAATACCACTTTTCTTCATAATGTGATCCATATAGATAATGAATAACAGAGGGGATAATATACATCCTTGTCTGACAGCAGATTTAACATTAAACCATCTTCCTGTACTTCCTTCAATTCTAACTGCCGACTTACAACTCAAATACAGACTAAGTATTGCTTGATATAATGGCCCATTGACACCATATAACTGTAGCATATTGAATAGCTTCTCTCTTGACACCTTGTCATATGCCTTTTCCAGATCTACAAAACTTAAATACAGATCTTTGTTATATTCTCATGATTTCTCAACTATTTGTCGTGAAGTGAAGATCTGATCCTGACAGCCTCTATTTAGCCTGAATCCAGATTGTTCTTCACTAAGCATTTCTTCTGCAATTCTTCTCAACCATTTCTCAAATATTCTTGCATAGATCTTATCAGGAACACTCAGTAGGGAAATACCTCTGTAATTCTCACATTCAGTTTTATTTCCCTTTTTATATATATATATGTACTATGAGAGAGATCTACTCCAATAATCTGGAATTCGTCCCTCTGTCCAAGCCTTCTGAACTATGCAGTGCAGCCACTGTAAGACATTTATACCTCCATACTTCAGCATTTCTGGTCAAATATCATCTACTTCTGCTGCCTTTCCACATTTCAAGCCTTTGATGGCGTTTTCTACTTCAAGTATGGATATGTATTCCTGACTGTATACCTGTTGAGTGTTTTTTACCGCTGTGCTATCACTGCTTGTTTCATTTAGCAATTTTTCAAAGTAATTATTCCATACTTCAAGGATATCTTTTTCTCCAGTTTTCATGTTACCTTTATCATCTCTAATTCCTTTTACAGCACTCTTTCCTCCATTTCTGAGCTTCTTCAACAACCTCCAGAATATCTTGCCACTTCTTGATATTTATTTTCTATGTTTTTACCAAAGTGTTCCCATGACTTTTGTTTAGCTAGTTTTACACAGTGTTTAGCTTTTTTACATTTGTCTCTCTATTCTCTAAGAGCACAAGCTGACTTATTTGCCAAGAACTTTTTATATGCTTTCTTCTTTTCCTTCACTGCCTCTTTAATTTTCTGTCTCCTCCATGGAGTTCTGATTTTTCTATCCTTGCAGACAATCTCACCACATGCCTCTCCTGCTGAATCAATCAGGGTTTTCTTCAAGGCTTGCCACTGAATCTCCAAGGTTTGGTTCTTGTTCTCAAACTCTTTCATTTTCTCTTCAGTAATCTTTGTGTATTTTAGTCTACAGTTCACATCTGAGAGCTGCTCAACTTTTATTCACATTAAAACTTTCTTACATGTTATTCTTTTCAATATGAAATTCAGTTTTATCCTGCTCAAGACTAAATAGTGATCACTTCCAATTTCAAATCCTCTGTACACTCTGGTGTCCTGCACCAGGGAGAAAACATCACTATCAACAATAACATAGTCAATGAGACTTTTCTTATTCCTTGCCTCTTCTCTCCATGTGAATTTGTGCACATTTTTATGTTGGAACATGGTGTTAGTAATAACCAGTCCATCTCCTGAGCAGAAATCCATCAGGTATTTGCCATTATTATTAGCTTTGCTCTTTTCTCCAAATTTTCCCAAAATATTTTTGTATGTCTCACAATCATTTCCTACTCTGCTATTTAGATCCCCAACAAGGACCAACTTTTCCTTTTTCATTGTGTCAGTTGCTTTCTCTAAAAGCCTCAAAAAATTCCTCCACTTCACTTCTACCTTAGTAGAACCTTCTGTGGGACCATAAGCACAAATAAATCTCATTGTCCAGTTCCCCATTCTGATATTTGCCCACATGACTGTACTTGATATTGCCTGCCATTCAAGAAGATTATCCTTGTATTTAGTATTGAATACTATAGCTACTCCTTTTTCCTGATTGTTTTGCTTAGAAAGATCTTGCCAGTTTTTGTCTTTTTGTATGAAGACTGGACAGAAATTAGAAGAAAAGTTAGAAATGGAAGACTGAGAGTGGATATCCTTGTTATAAAGAGATAAGTGTAAAGTTTATTGTAGTCATTAATCCATATAGGATTTATGTCCATTAAAACTAAAAGCTTGATTGATTTCTTGTTCATATAGAAATGGGCTAAGTAAAGTTTGTTAGGATTCTCAGAAATATATTCACTGCATTGATCCTAACATTTCTTATGTTAGGATCATAAGAAATATATTCACTCCATTATTATGGCAAGTCAGAATTGGTAGGAGGCCATACTTTGGACACTCCTTCACACAGGAATCAGCAATGACTATGAAGCATTGCTCTAGCCTTAACAAGTATAGTTGCATTGATCTGCCAAAAATTTGGGGGACTGTCATTTTAAGATCAACTCATACTCAACCGTAATACTTCATTTATTCAACATTAGAGGGTGCCAAATTAGGACTTCTTTAGATCTTTTGTCCATTATTTGAGTTGTTTCGTTTACTCATCTCATTGTTGCACGTAAACTGTAATTGTTTTGCTCTGAAGATGCTGGTGTGAAATCCAGCAGAATATAAACCAGTTAATAAACTCATTCTCGATAGAGATTATAACTGGCTTTATAACATTATAATGGATTTTCTTCAAAATCTGAGGAACATTAACCACCTAACTGACCATGGTGAATGAAATACATCAATCATCTTAGGCTTCTCATATCTGTTTTCATTGACTTAAATTCACATTTTAGCTGGTAGGGTGGTTAAATTAAAAATAAACTTTGAGAAGGTTATTATTACCTTTTGTCTCTTGGGTTTATTGTTATCAATCATAACCACTGAACTAGAAAACTACCTGCAAGATGATATCATCAAATTTGCAGGAGTGACATGGGTAAGGAGAGCCATTACAGTAATCTTGTAAAGGCCTAGCAGTGGATTAACAATGGCTGCTGATCATGAAGTACTCAAAAGTCTTTTAACTAAATTGAATAAATTCTGTAACAAATTTCATATGAAAATCAGATGAAATTTGTAGATTTGAACATGGAAATTATCAACTTCATTTCCTATGAGGAACCTACAAAACACATAAAGCATTTCATCTACTTGTATTTAGGCATAATTTTTAGTGAACATATTCTAAATTAAGGGGTGCTTAAGGGTCAAAGCTGTATAACTGAGATGAGACCTCCACATACCCTTTAAAGGAATGCAGAGAACCGACCAGGGCTTCTGACCTAATGTCCAATCCTCACCTTCTTGTGGTACACCCTGTTGGGTATCTACTTTGATACTGAATGAACGAGGATCGGCTGGCAATTTGGGATTTAGCCGACCAAATTGTATTCTTATTGGTTAAACCAAAATAAAAAATGATGGTAAAACATGACAAAATTTCATGCCGGCTGGGGCGTGGCCCGGTTAAACAAGGCCCCCGTTGTTTTTGCCAGGGAACCAGGGTGAACAGCGAAAAGTCAGCTACTGGAACAAATCTGAAAACACACCCCAACTAAACATCACCAGAGTTAAAGATCGGTACTATCAACATAAGAAGCCTGAATGGCAAAGAAATGGAGCTAGCTGAGGAATTAGATAAGTACCAGATCGACATAATAGGGGTGACTGAAACAAAAAAGACAAAAACTGCTGAGATCTTTCTGAGCAATAAGTACAAAATGTTATATTCAGGCAATGACAATGAAGGAAAAGAAGGAGTAGCCGTAGTATTCAACACAAAATACGAGACTAATCTGCTTGAATGGCAGTCAGTCTCAAGTAGAGTAATGTGGGCAAATATGAGAATGGGGAACTGGACAATGAGACTTATTTGTGCCTATGGTCCCACAGAAGGTTCTACTAAGGTAGAAGTGGAGGAATTTTTTGACGCTTTAGAAAAAGCAACTGATACAATGAAAAAGGAAAAGTTGGTCCTTGTTGGGGATCTAAATAGCAGAGTAGGAAATGATTGTGAGACATACAAAAATATTTTGGGAAAATTTGGAGAAAAGAGCAAAGCTAATAATAATGGCAAATACCTGTTGGATTTCTGCTCAGGACATGGACTGGTTATTACTAACACCATGTTCCAACATAAAAATGTGCACAAATTCACATGGAGAGAAGAGGCTAGGAATAAGAAAAGTCTCATTGACTATGTTATTGTTGATAGTGATGTTTTCTCCCTGGTGCAGGACACCAGAGTGTACAGAGGATTTGAAATTGGAAGTGATCACTATTTAGTCTTGAGCAGGATAAAATTGAATTTCATATTGAAAAGAATAACATGTAAGAAAGTTTTAAAGCAAATAAAAGTTGAGCAGCTCTCAGGTGTGAACTGTAGACTAAAATACAGAAAGATTATTGAAAAGAAAATGAAAGAGTTTGAGAACAGGAATCAAACCTTGGAGATTCAGTGGCAAACTCTGAAGAAAACATTGATTGATTCTGCCAGAGAGGCATGTGGTGAGGTTGTGTGCAAGGATAAAAAAATCAGAACTCCCTGGTGGATACAGGAAGTTAAAGAGGCATTGAAGGAAAAGAAGAAAGCATATCAAAAGTTCCTGGCAAATAAGTCAGCTTTTACTTTAACAGAATACAGAGACAAATGTAAGAAAGCTAAACAGTGTGTAAAACTAGCTAAACAAAAGTCATGGGACGACTTTGGCAAGAATATTGAAAATAAATATCAAGAAGGTGGCAAAATATTCTGGAGGTTGTTGAAGAAGCTTAGGAATGGAGGAAAGAGTGCTGTAAAAGGAGTTAGAGATGATAAAGGTGACAGGAAAACAGGAGAAAAAGATATCCTTGAAGTATGGAGTAATTACTTTGAAAAACTGCTAAATGAAACAAGCAGTGATGACAGCACAGTGATAAAAAACACTGACCAGGCATGCAGTCAGGAATACATATCCATACTTGAAGTAGAAAAAGCCATCAAAGGCTTGAAATGTGGAAAGGCAGCAGGAGTAGATGATATTCGACCAGAAATGCTGAAGTATGGTGGTATAAAAGTCTTACAGTGGCTGCACTGCATAGTTCAGAAAGCCTGGACAGAGCGACGAATTCCCGATGATTGGAGTAGAGCTCTCATAGTACCCATATATAAAAAGGGAAATAAAACTGAATGTGAGAATTACAGAGGTATTTCCCTACTGAGTGTTCCTGGCAAGATCTATGCAAGTATACTTGAGAAACGGTTGAGAAGAATTGTGGAAGAAAAGCTTGGTGAAGAACAAGCTGGATTCAGGCCAAATAGAGGCTGTCAGGATCAGATCTTCACTTTACGACAAATAGTCGAGAAAGCATAGGAATATAACAAAGATCTGTATTTAAGTTTTGTCGATTTGGAAAAGGCATATGACAAGGTGCCAAGAGAGAAGCTATTCAATACGCTGCAGTTATATGGTGTCAATGGGGCATTATATCAAGCAATACTTAGTATTTATTTGAGTTGTAAGTCAGCAGTTAGAATTGAAGTAAGTACAGGAAGATGGTTTAATGTTAAATTTGGTGTGAGACAAGGATGTACATTATCCCCTCTGTTATTCATTATCTATATGGATCACATTATGAAGGAAAGTGGTATTAAACCTGATATCAAAATTGGAGATGTTAATGTCAGCTCTTTGCTTTATGCGGATGATGTTATACTTCTAAATAAATCTGCTACAAGTCGGCAAGATTCTCTGACTAAATTCAATTGCTGTTGTAATAGATATGGTATGAAGGTCAGCAATAAAAAAACAAAGACAATGAAAATAGGCATAATCATTGAAAATGTCAACTGTGTTGTGAATGGAGAACCTGTGGAACAAGTAAAATATTTCAGCTACTTAGGCACGATTTTTACTGAAAATGGTAAATTAAATATAGAAATAGACAACAGAATCAGTAAAGCTGGTATTGTGGGAAGTC
Organism: Typopeltis vanoorti; assembly: GCF_054136105.1. Lineage (NCBI taxonomy): Eukaryota > Metazoa > Arthropoda > Arachnida > Uropygi > Thelyphonidae > Typopeltis > Typopeltis vanoorti. The sequence continues at coordinate 26,132,443 of NC_143552.1, forward strand.
AATTGAATAAATTAATATGGAATAAGAGAGAAATTAGTCGGAACACTAAATTAGCTGTATACAAGACAGTGTTCGAACCAGTTTTAACTTATGGATCTGAGAGCTGGGTCAGATGTAAAACACTTGACCAAAGACTAGAGACCGCAGATATGAGAGTCCTGAGAAAAATTAGAGGCGTGAACAGATGGCATCAATGGCAGTATCATATTAAAAATGAGGATATTAGGAAAGAACTTGACATTGTCAGCATCCAGGAATGTGTTAGCAGAGCTAACCTCAGGTGGTATGGTCACTTAAATAGAATGGGAGAGGAAAGATTAGCAAAACAAGTGTTCTCTGCCAGGTTGGCAGGAAAACGATCCAGAGGAAGACCAAGATATAGGTGGATTGATATGGTACAAAGTGCCTTAGACGATAGAAATATAAGATCTGATGATGTTGGAGTCTTGACAAGTGACAGACTGATTTGGAGGAAAATTGTAGATAGGAAGTTAGTAATGATGTAATTTTTTCATGTAGTACTGTCATATCCTGTACACCCCTTGAGGGTACATGGCAGGAATTTGATGATGATGATTCTAAATTAAATATGAAAGTGGTTAGTAGTTGATAAAGCTGGCAGTGTAGAGAGCTAGTTGAGTAAATATATGGAATAAGAGAAGAATTATCTGAAACAGTTTAATTAGCACCACAGATATGAGAGTTCTAGAATTGTACTAAAATTAAAGATATCAGAGAAAAAACTTGACATCATTAGCATTGAAGAATGTGAGAACAGTTAATGTAATTTAGCATGTCAATATAAAAATAGATTGATCCATTTTGCAATGCTAGATATATATATATATATATATATATATATACTTGGTTTAATCCTTTATCCAAGTGTAAGCAAATAAAGTTTGCACCTGAAGTATTTTCAGGACGAGGCTACTCGTATAAGGAAGCTAAGATTTCATTTGCCTTAGTATTCTATAATGCATTAGCAACAAATAAGAAAGTAATTTTGGTTGGACGCTATTAATAATATAAACAGGTATGTAGCACTCTGCTAGTATCATGTACACTCTCTTGAGGATACATTTTAGGAAATGATGATAATATAGAACACCCAAATTTATTCCTTGACACACACACACACAACCACAAAAAATAAAAAACTTAAATAATGCTAAACAGCAATAAAAAGAAATAATCTGGTAATTAAAATAGCACACTTATTTTAAAAAAAAAAATGCTGTCCACAAAAATTGTTGATGGGTTGATGTTATATACTGAGGCAAGCAATTAAAATGAACTGTGCTGGCTGCATAGCTAAGATGACAGATTGACGGTACTTACTACAGTTTGTATCTCCAGAAAGAATAAAAGATCCAGAGTTTCTCTTATTCTGCTCCTTTGAATGAGAGAAGCACAAAAGAGAAGAGCAGAGAAATTCAGAAGTGGCCTTTACTCGGCAGGGGCCTGTAACAGGCTAATAACAACAATAATAGTGCATCTTTATTATTTTCAGCCATTACAGACATATTTCATAGCTACTCCCCAAATTGTCAATCTGCCCATTTATTCAGTATCCACAAGTCATTAACATGGTTCACTGCAGGAAACCATTGTTTTACCCCCATTTCTTTGAGGGTATGTGAAAGACTTTTCCTAGCTACATATCCTTAACACTTTAGCATTCCCCTTTTAAAATAAATGATTAATGCAAATCTCTAATAGGCAATTTATAGAAATATAATATCCCTTAGATATTGATGTTTCTTTATAAAATACAAGTACTGTATATTTGTTTGCATAACTTAATAATTATTAATATTATTTTCTCTAAGGTGTCCTGAAGGTAACAATCCACCAAGAGAATTATCTTCTCATTCTCCATTGCATTCTCCCCAGCCATCATCACATAAAAATAGTGCTTCTCCTTCAAGATCAAGATCTGTGTCTCGTAGTTCTCATCAAAGTGGGAAATATGATAAGGAACACCGTGGTCACAGAAAAAGTTCAAGTCCGAGGCACAGCAAAAGTGCCAGTCCTAGATGTAGTAAAAGTGGTAGCTCAAGCCGCAGTTGCAGTTCTACTCATAGTTGTAGTCATAGTGAAAGCCTTTCATTTAAAAATAGCTCAAGGTTGGTAACATTAGAAGTTTTTAAAATTTGAAAAGTGGTATTTTATTATTATTTATTATGGGTAAAAATACGATAAATTAATGAGCAAAGCTGTATACAGATTTTGCAGTTCAGTTAACCAATTGATGGCACTATCTGGAAGTAAATGCAAGTTTCTGAGGCTTCCAGGGAAGGAGTGGGGGGGGGGGGAGCATCGGCAGTGATGTGATGCATAGTCTGCACAACACTACACATGCAAAAGGATGACTGTGTAATTCCCCACAGACGTATTGGTAGTAAGTGGGAACAGTGGCTTTGTCTGATCCTAAATCTGTTTAGCTGGCTCCAGAGGTGTCAAAGTAGGTTGAATCCTGAACTCTTGACAGTTGGATCAGTGATCAGGTACTTGTTTGTAGTTGCTTGACAGTTGGATCTATTACTAGGTACATTCAAGTCTTTCCACCAGTCCTACAAGCCATCATCTAGTATTTCTAAAAGCCAGATCTGAGATTTGGAGGTAAGGTGGAGAGCTGGAGGAGGAGTAGAGATATCTTGATGTATGGGAAGGTTCATATTATTTCTGATTTTATATATTACTTTGATGGTAATTTCTTCTCTTCTGAAGCATGGAAGAGTCGTGTGGGAAAGAATAGGCAACCATGGGAGAGAAGTAGATGCTAAGGTACCAGAGATCATTAACTTTGTTTTTTTTTCTTCTAAATATTGTTGGTATGTTAGGTTGCTATCAATGGATGTTATGGAGCTATACTTGGGGAGCTCCATCACCATCACTACAGGATGCCGTGTGACTTCTATTCCCACAGTGCAGGGTGTTCGCCAGAGTGATCCTCTATCTCCCCTTTTCTTTAACTGCATCATAAATGCATTTCTTCACTCTCTTCCTAGCCATATAGGCTACTCTCTGGGTGCTTCTTCCTTTAATGCTATGGCCTTTGCAGACAATCTTATTCTCATAGCCTCTACTAAGGTAGGCTTGCAGGAACTCCTTGACCAGGCAGTTGACTTTTTCTTTATTCAACACCTTTCTATTAATGTAGAGAAGTCCTGCTCTTTAGCTCTTGTCGTGACAAGAAGCTTAAGGTCGAGACTATAGAGTTTTCCCTGCACGGGAGGCCGTTGCATGCTTTGACCATCCTCGAAGAGTGGAGATACCTCGGTATCATGTTCACCCCAAAGGGAAGGTCTCCTGTCCCTTCTATCCTAGAAGCTGGGATCACTTCTATGAGGAATGCTCCTCTCAAGCCCCAGGAAAGACTGTTTCTCCTTTCCCACTATCTCCTACTTCCCTTTTACCACAAGTTGATGCTTGGTAGGACATATATCTCAGTACTGTCCCAAATGGACAGGGCTATCCGTTCAACTGTGAGATCATGGCTCTGACTGCCACCTGACACCCCTACTGCATATTTCCATGCGAGGGCGAAGGATAGCAAGCTCAGGGTTCCATCACTTAGATGGGTGATCCCATGCCTGCGGCTGTCCAGAATCTCGAAATTAGAACTATCTTCTTCCCCTATCTGCAGAGAGGCTTTCTATAGCCCATTAATACAAGAAGACTTTAGTCGGGCTAAAGGCTGGTCCCATTATCAAAGTACCTTAATTGAGTCAGCACCTGCAGAACATAAGAGATGGGCATCTCTGCTGCACTCTTCTGTAGATGGTGCTCCTTTAAAAGAGTCATATCTGGTGCCTCCCAGCATGATTGGGTAAGGGATGGCATCAGACTTCTCCCTGGGTTCGAGTATATTGACCTTATCAGGACGAGGACCAATGCCCTACTTACTCGAGCCTGCACAGCTCGATGGGGTAGTGACAACTCAAACTGTAGAGCTAGCTGCCACTTCAGTGAGACATTGTCTCCTATAGCCCAGTGTTGCTTCCACACCCATAGGGTCCTTGTGTGGAGGCATGATGCCATGGTGTCCATTCTGAACAACCGCTTTAAGAACAAAGGTTGGGAGACCGCGATGGAACCACATTATAGGACCTCCGTGGGTTTGTGTAAGCCAGACTTAGTGATTAAAAGAGATGGTGATGTTTGGGTAGTTAATGCCCAGGTGGTGGGAACAGGGTGCCCACTAGCCTGTAGCCATAATAATAAGGTAAACTATTATAAGAATAACCAAGATCTAGTTAGTAAGATACGGGAGGAGCATGGGGCAACTCCAAGGTTTACCATCGGCACCATCTCTTTACATGTCGTATGGAGCGCAGATAGTTATAAAGACTTAAAACAGCTTGGGCTTACGCAGAAGGATATAAAAGTTTTTTCCTTGAGGGCTCTACAGGGCACACTGGTGGCATGGCGTTGCCACCAGAGAATGACTGCAATGATAACTAGAACAGACATAAGGTAAAACACTTGTAAAAGCTTAGGCCTATATCAAGTCTGGACGTGATGTAAGGGTAGTACTGCCCTTAACTAGTACAAAGATTAATAAAAAATAAAAAAAAAAAAATAGCATAGGTTACTTTCATAGATTAGAATCCTGTTGCAAAAGTTTATTTTTAGTTTGCTATTAGCCTGGGAGCTGAAACAACAGTTTTTTTTTTTTTTTTTTTGGGGGGGGGGGGGTGTAAGGGAATAGCCCTCAGGTTTTAAAGTAGTTTTGCAGTGAGCTCAAATAGTGTTTTCTCAAGGCCTTGGAAGGCTTTGGTGGTGATTGCTATTAATCAGCATAGTTAAACTTTCAAGTTACAAAAAAAGAGTATTTTAAATTCAGTTAACCGTATCTCTTTCCAATGCTTAATTATTTTTAATAATGAAATAACTCAAAAGGTTTTATTTTTAAAAAAAGAAAAGGGCCAAAATTCTTTAATTTGATGATGAAAATCATTGTTGTTGTTGTTGTTGTCTTGTCCTTTGAAGAGTCTTAGATGTTTCCGTGCGCTCTTTGTACTGCTTTGGCTATGTCTGTGATTTTGTTTGTATAGAGCTGTTGTTCAGGATTAGGATCTATTTCTTGCAAGGCTGCTGTAATTGCTGGACAGGTAAAGATGTGAGTGGGTGTCAGTTCCGTATTGGGGCAGTTGTTGCAGTTTCTATATGTTCTCGTATCATCTGTATTGATCTTCATTCCTCTATAATGTCCTGTTCGTAGTCTTGCTATCGTAGTGGAGGTCCTTCTGTCAGCATTGATCTCGGGAATTTGATGTTGTATCACTGATTTCAATGGAATTAGTTTAGCTTTTGCTAGTGCATTGGCATCAGCAAGAGTTATCATATGAGTTTCTTGGTTGAGTTCTCTGGCCTCTTTTGCTAATTTATCAGCTGCTTCGTTGTGATCAATGCCTACATGAGCAGGAATCCATTGTAGAATGCAACTTTTACCTAAACACTTTAGATGATTTAAGAGTTTATGGATGTCTTGTGTGAGCTTGGTATTGCCATTTTTGATTGCCTCCATAGCTGATCTTGAGTCACTGTAAATTATAATTCCTTCAGATTGTTGAGATGATGATAGATTTAAGTAGGCTTCTAGTGCTTTAATTATTGCGTAGAGTTCGCTGGTAAGATTGGAAGCGATTCTCCCAGATCCAACTTTTATTGAAAGTTTTTCACCTTTCGGGAGTAGAAGGAGAACACCAGCGCCTCCATTAATCATATTGGTGTCTGATGATCCATCGGTATAACAAATAACCTGTTTGGAGGATGAAAGAAGGTTGATGGTATTTAGGCCTTTTTCTTTAAGCATTTCTTTTGGTTCTTTTTTTGTACAGAGTTTGGTAAGGTTTAGATTTATGAAGGTATTTGAAGGTAAAGGACTGGAAAATAGAGGTTCTTTGTTTATGTGGACATTTAGCTGATCAAGACCTATTTCTTTCCTGATAGTGTCATCATATTGTAAAGTCGATGATCTGTGAAGTCTGCAAATTTGGTTCCAATGTTCATAGGTTTTTAGGGAGACATGATCACTTTGGTAGCTTCTGATATTATTTATGAATTTTATGGTGGCAAATTTTCGTCTGTCCTCCAGCAGGTCAAGCCCACATTCCTGTTGGGCTCTGATGTTGTTAGTGGATGAGACTGCACCAATGATAATCTTGGATGCTTTTGCTTGTATTTTGTCTAGGTTTTTCTTTACCGATGAAGCCGAAGGTGACCAGATAGGTGCTGCATATTCCATTATTGGCCTTATTAGTGTAGTGTAAGTAGTTTTGAGGATTTTTGGCTTTGCACCCCAATTTGTTCCACAAAGCCTTTTCAGTATATTTAATTTTTTTTAGAGCTCTGTTGGAAGTGTTAGAGATGTGTTGTGCAAAACGTAATTCCTGATCAAGCGTAATACCAAGGTATTTTGGATTTGTGACTTTTAATGAAAATCATTAAAACTAATGATAATAAACACCTATCAGTATTGATTACCAGAATGGCTTGCCTTTACTACAAAAAAATTCTGTGAATTTGAGTTGGCAAAAATGCAAAGTAGCAAAATAATTTATCTCAGACAAGTTCAATCAAGTGTAAACACGTTCCTCTCAGAGGAACGTGTTTACACTTGATTTAAATTATTGTATATTGTATTCCTTGGGAAACACAACAAGGGGAAGACTGTTCCACAATATAGTAGTTGCAGGGATGAAGGAGGAGGAAAAGAAACTTGTTCTGTGGGTTTCAAGGGATGTTGAGTAGCAGCTGCACATGTTTCAACAAGCTTAGTAATAAGTGGGGGAATCATTGATACTGTTCAGATGAACATTTTCCATGGAAATATTTGTAGAATACACATATTGTGGAAACCAAATATCTGTGCAAAAGTGGGGGGGGGGAGTAGGTTGGTAAGATATGAGTCATTAATAAGTCTAATTGCTCTCCTCTGTATTGAGTCAAGCATTTTGATGGAGCTTTTGGGGGGGCCCCACCCCATATGTGAGAGCAGTACTCATTAGCTGGGTGGATTTGGAATTTGTATAAGGTTAACCGCTGTTCAGAATGAAGTAACATTGAGCAAAAGATAAATCCTAGTTTTTTTTTAGAAGCTGAGGATGCAATGGTTGTGATGTGTTTTTGCCAGGAGAGGTTTGATGTCAGGGTAATTCCAAGAAGAGAAATCTCATATTGTCTGGAAATTTGGGTGTTGTCAAAAATAATACTGGGAGAAAATGTTTTTTTTTTAATGAGAAATAAGACAGAACTGTCATCAGCTTCTGACACAAGGGTACTATTTGCATTCACTGAAGTTATTCTTCCACATTCATTTTTCTTTAATTTGCAGCATAACAATAAAATTCTTTTGGGATACCTTTAGCCTGCAGAGCCAGTTTCTTTTTTTTACCCCAATTTAGCGTGCCATACAATACTTGTAACATTTCTAGCCTGCACTTTATATATTTTGTGACTCTTTTCACTCATATTCTCACAATATTCCTTCCCCATAATGAGTGTGTATTTTCTTGATCACAGAACTAATGTAAATAAGTATTTGGGAACATTGATCAAGTGTAAACGGATAAGTATTTTAATACCGACTAGTTTCACCAAACAAGCTGTTGGCATCGTCAGGGTACAAGCACTGAGGTTAAAACATATCACAAAATAGATCTTAACTGTAAATTCTAAAAATTATAGTTACAAACCAAAATAGCATTGAACATGAATAATACACATCAAATCCTTACATTAAAGGGACATCAGATAAAATAAACGGAATACTACAGAAATACAACCTCAAAGCCACCTTTAAACCTCCTGCAAAATTAAAAAGCTTACTCAACTCATCCAAAGACCCCACTCCCTCCGCTGGTCCACCCTTCTGTATACCGTATTTATTGCACCTGTAATCTACCATATATAGGGGAAACAGGATGCACAATTCCTATCAGACAAAAGGAACATTAACAACACATTAAATATAATAACTATGTTGAAGCTGGCCTTTCTGATCATGCCCTGAACACTTTACATAGAATTGACTGGAAAAGCACCAGTTGTTTACATCACACCAAAACAGGTATGAACACAAATTTAAGGAATCCTGTGAGATTCCTATCAACCACCCCAATCTGAACAATAATGATAGTCTAAAAATCCCAAGCATATGGAAGACATATTCTACCCACAGAACCTTTCTCCCTAAGAGTTAACTATCAACAGGACTGTAGGTAATCCAGAATCCTAAATCTAATATAACAATTGTAATGTTAAAAATAGGACATCATTGTTACTGTAAGAACACTATCTATAAGAAAGAATGTTTCTCTCATGTTATCTTACATAGAATTTAGCTTTCATGTAGTTTCTAAATAATTAATTAATTTGTAATTTTATCTGTATTTTTTTTTCCACTAGAGGTCATGTCAGTAGAATAACCAGTGATCAAATCATTGTTTCTTTAGCTTACTGTGTGAAATGTAACTCAGCTTGTCCTTGTATATCTGTATATACTCCAGATGATGACCTTAATATGAAGGTCGAAACGTCGGGAAATTAAAATAGGTATTTATAACAAGGTTGTCAAGTCCATAATTTCTAAAATGAAGGCTGTTCACCATGCAACATTAAAAGAAAGAATTAACTGAGATTCTTTCTGATGCTATGATCAAATCTAACACTCTTTAATCATGAGTTCCTTCTTTCACATGCTGCTTGATAAAGTTATCTCATAACAGCTCAATAAATTCTCCTTCATTCATATAGTGAATATCCATGCAATCAATGTCTGGATAATTTAAGTCAGCAATAATATTACTTGCTTAGTACCCATCAATATAATTTGTCAATGCATTTCATCCTCATCAGGTCTGTAGCATCATCTCACCATGTGTTTCATCCGGTTAGCCTCCACTTCACCAGATAGCCTCGAACTCGTTGCTACATGGGACATTACAGTCGTTAAATTCAGCCAGGGCTATCTGGGGCCAGCCCCAGAATTTTTTTTATGCACTGGACCTGGAGTATTTTTCTGTTTTGTGACTTTTCTCCCTTTACAGTAATTAAGCCTAATGCAAAACATAGCAATGGCAGGTTATTAAGACATGCATATGATTGGTGCGGTATTAACAAAAGATCATGCGTCGAAAGATAAAAGCATAGCCAACAATTGAGTTGAAATGCTAACTCTCTTCAACCAAATTCCACATGTGAAACTGCCATAACAATATTCACTATATATATATATATATAGTGATATATATATTAGGAGCTAAAATAACCAAGCATATAAAATTGCTTGGTTATCCTAATATATATATATATATATTTCTGAGTTTTAACACGTTTGGTTGAATTTTATTGCTGCCTTGCGGAAGCGAATTCACACACATCTAATTAATAACAACAGTTTTTAGTTAGATACTGTGTTTTCCAGTGCAACATATGGTTTTGCTTGAGTCTATACAGCATAGTTTCTGTGCGAGGGGACATGTGATTCATTCATTAGTGTCGTTTTTATCCCAGTTGTCTCTAATTTCACTATTTGTTGAGAAATATATTACACAGACTGCTCATACCTTATTCACTGACATAATAAAAGTACTTGTTTTTCTTGCCTCTGCACTATAGTGGCTGCTGGGCAGGGCATGTTGTTTACTGCTGTAAGCGAGTTACTATCGCCCAACGTGAACGTATTTAAGCTTTTTTTCATATGCGAGGTATATGCAAAACTTTTTAATTTCTTTTTTCAAAAAGTAAAATGAGGGAAGCAAGTTATATTCAAGTAAATACAGTATTTCAACTATGGATAAGTACATTGGTGCCTTCTTTAAACGGAAAAATAGCTTGGCTGACTTATAATACCAAACGAGTTTGTAATGACACTTTGTGAGTAGTTTCTAAAGAGAGAGAGATCTGTAACGAATCCACAGAACACTTGTGTGGCAACGTTGCGATGCGATAATATTAATACGCTGAACGAAAGGAAAGATTTGCTGACTTGCTGGACACTCAACCAGTGGATTGCATTCAAATGTAAATACAATTGGTTATTTTGTAAGAACATTTTTCTGTTTTGTGACTTTTCCTCCTTACAGTAATTATGCCTACATTATTGTGTTATTATTCAACAACTGTTTACAGTTTTGAATGTGTATATAAAGTCAATATCAACAGTCGCCTGTTTACGAACGCGTGATGAAAGGGATGGGGAGGTTTTGAGCTTCCCCGGATAGCATTCAAAGGCAAATATAATTGGTTATTTTGTATAGGGCTCCAGAACTTATTCATTTAGAATTTAACCACTGGGACATTTACTATCATTGCTTTCATGAGTTTCTACCCTAACTGGACTGAAATCATCCGATATCATTAATATTATCCTCCCTTTTTTTCCCTTATCTCTTCTGTCCTTCCTAAAAATACTTCCCCTTTACACTCAATTCTTGTCACTATATTTGACTCCAAGAGCCAGGTTTCACTAATACCAATAATCTTAGGCCAAAATGTAGGCACTAAGACAATGAACTCTGTCCTCTTGTTCTTGATGTCTCTATCATCATTTGTGTGTATTGACATAAGTTACCTCCTGACTTTTTTGTAAACTTACATCTACAGTCTAATTGACCTGGTTGGCTTTCTCTTTTCTGCCCCCAGATACCCTCAAGAAGTCTGAACCCAAGTACATTTCCATCCCTTCACCAAATTCATAATCATGCTCATGACATTATATCATTGTCATATTTGCATACCACAGCTGGACTTAGATATTTTGCCATTCCTCCCTTGAATATAGAATTCTTACACCATCAACCAAATATGTACATTCAAAGGAAACTGTCACTCACTCTTATTTGGTTAAGAAATATATTTATTCTTTTATAAACTTTTGTCATCTGCAAAATTTAAATTGCATTTAATTTGCAGAAATAAATTAAGTTCAAAAATACTGTTATCACTAGAATATTTCATATTCACCAAACAAAAGTACAGTTCAGAGGTCTTTTTTGTCAGTAATTTTGTTTCACTGTATTCATTATGAATGAGTATTTTTTATATGAAATTCGTGATGCAACCAGTAGCACTAATATTTCAGTAATAAAATTTGCATATTCAACATACACTGACACAACTTTAGCACACGTTCATGCATCTTGGGAAGGCATAGTTCTAGGGGCGTCTCATATGCATAAAACTCCCCTATCCGAAGGTGCTGTTTCACAAGCTATTTGGATAACACAGAATTACAGTGTGGAAAAGTTAAAGACTGAAATGATAATATATAGCAGGCCTGCACAACTTGATTGTCTTTGAGGGCCGAACCAAACTTGGACCACCTGACCAAGGTCCAGATCACTTTGGACCTTGAATCTTAGACTAGTCCACCGCAGCTAAACGTAAGTAAATTTGTTAGTAGGTCTACAGTAAATACTAATTAATACGCATATTTAAATTTTTTAGCGAGTTACAATTAAAATTATAATTAAAATTATTTACAAACAGATATAGCTGCAAAATTTCTCAATAAAAACCACTTAACATAAACCCAAAGTTTACTAATAATTTCACTGAGAATATCAGACTTATTCTCAGTGAAATTCAGAATGTCACAATGTGACACCTTGCATTTCTTTGTTGCCACTATTTTATCAAAGTTTGGCATCATGTTTGAAGTGGCCGTTCTTAATATGGCGTCTGAATTGATATCACTTAAAGATGAATGCTGTTTGGTTTTGTTCAAGTTCATGACTGAAAATGTTGGTTCACAAGTATATGTGCTCCCAAACATACAAAATACCTGCTAGGCAGTATCCAACAAACTTTTAAATTTATCCTCATCCAGAATAGAATAAAACTCTTGTAAAGCACTCTCCCGATGCTTGACCCGAAAAAGGACAAACTGATATTTTCAAAATTATTTTTCTTATCACGACACAATTCAGAAACGGCAATCATCGGACACTTTTTTATCAACTCTCCCTCAGTAAATTATTTGCCTGCGCAAACTATTTCTTGTGATATTTTTAAGCTTATCTTTGTGGCAACTTCATTTGCAGATATCACTTTTTTGAAGGCTTGTTGCTGACTGCTATGGACTTTCAATAACTTTGCTGCTTTTATTTGCTTTTCACTTGCATCCAACTTGCCAAGGTTAGGATGTTTTGATTCAAAATGACGTCTCAAATTGTACTCTTTTGCCACAGCGATAGATTCCCGGCAAACAATGCACACTATTTTGTCCTTAAACAACGTAAAAAAATATTTGTTTGTCCACTCAGGGTTAAATGCTCGATGTTCTGAATCTATTTTACGCTTTTTACTTAAGCTCATTGTGTCGAGATTGACAATATTAATTACAAAAAACTAATGATGAAAAACTCACAATAATGCAGGTTATGATAACAGTTATGTAATGTATTGCTCCAGCTACAACCAACCACTACACTGCCAAAGCCAGTCAAGGCACGGCCAACTTTGTGTAATACGATTCATTCTCGTTCCTAGACATCAAGTCGTTATCATGGAGATGTAACTTTGAATTTCCCCGCAGCGACACTAGCACTAACAAAATCTCGAAGCAATTGTAATAATTTGTTATTGAATACGACAGTGGGAATAACTGCAAATGCAATTTATTGTCAAGTTGAAAGAAACATGATTGTGATATTAATCGCATGAACGTAAACATGCAGAGTCTTAGTAAAAATTTAATTCAAATTGTCTAATTTCATATTCCCCCGTATGATTAATTAATTGCAATCAGGCAGACGGGCCAAAATAAATAGCCCGCATTATGCAGGCCTGATATATATAGGGTTCACACCAATTGCTCATTAAAAATATAATCCTCTCCGTAGCGCAATTGGAAGAACGAAGGTACTTTGCACCCTTCGATTGGAAAAGGCCTGAGTTCGATTCCCTTCGTGACGGGAGGAATCTTTATATGGACTTTTTCATTGAAGGCGAGTTAGCCGATCTCATACAGATGTAGCAGTGTTTTTTCTCCCAGAAACTCGGGTTTTTCATCCCACATACAGACAAATCGACCCTTCAGAACACACGCAATTAAAAGACAAAAGATACTTGTTGTGGTGTTGGTGTGCGGTGGATTGCACTGATGTAGTTGATTGGTAGTAGAGGTTCGGTAGTGGTGGAGACGGAGAGATGTACACTAGGTGTCCTCCCGCGATGAGTCTTCGGACTCCTTGGAGGTGTCACGAATAATAATAATAATCCAATAGCTAAAAGATGAATGTACACAGAAAATAAATTTTCTAAAGAAAATTAAAATACCAAAAATCCATTTGCTCTCAGAAAGAAAAATATTGAGAATAGTTTGACTGTTTGGGTAAAGAATTGTTTATCTTTTGCAGTTCCTTCTGCAATAAACACCACCATTCAAATTTAGAATATCGGTAGATTACAGCCCATTCATTTGTTCTTTTTAAATGATCTTCAAGCAGGAAGAGAATAAACTTGTGAATATATGGAGAAAATAAAGTTCAAATTTGTATGTCAAGATAATCTAGGAAGAAATATAAACATAAGAAAAGTTATACCTTATACCAGAAAATAATTATTCATCATTAGTGATCTATCTTTTCATAAAGGAAAAATTGTAGTTAATGCTATCATTAATAGGTTAGAATTCATTACAAGAGAAAATGAAAATTCATAAATCGCTTTCATTTCTTACTTTTCTTCAATTTGAAAAAATTCTATAAATAGTCCTTTATGCAAGAAACATTCCTGAAAAGAGTGATACTGTTTTTCTATCACTTGTTATAAATTGGGAGGGGGGGGGGTGCAAATGGAGAATTTATATTTTGTATCTTAGGTGTATAGGGGAGGTCATTAAGTGCCATTTCTGATCCAAAGATTGGTCGCCATTGCCCTTCATTTATTCTTATCTTATGCATCTCTGAAGATCTGTATCATACTAGCTCGACAGAATTTTTAGCACATGAAAGAATTACTGGAAGTAGCAAGAGATTTAACATAGTGAGTCTGTTGCTGCAGTATGAGAGAGTACAGCTGAGAAGGAGGGCCGTAAATAGTCAATAACTCAATGCACATCGTAATGAAGGAAGAGTTATTGTGGAGTGAGTTTGACAGACGAAAGGACTTATACAAAAAGGATGGTTTGCATCTGAATGGATTTGGTGTTCAGAGTCTGGAAAAAGTGTTGTTGAATGAAGTGAAAGTGGATGTGCAAAATCAGGGAAACTAGAGCTTTTAGGGGGAAGCTGTTGAGTGAATACACATGCATCAGTGAAGCAGATGAGTGTAAGAATGTGTATAAAATGCCTAAGTTAGTACCACTGGTAACAAACCAGAATGGGATAGTTAGTATAAATCATCAGGTTAGTGGTGGGTCTAAGGAACTTTTCCACTTTATGTACACTAATGCCAGGAGCATTCGGAACAAACAGAAGGAATTTTTGGCATTGGTTAGTACATCCTGGCCAAAGGTTGAGACATCTGACAGAAGATGATATAGTTAGCGGATAGAATGTGAAAGTTACAGTGTGTTCAGAGAGGACAGAAAAAAATGTGGGGGTGTTATTGATGATAGCAGATGAACTACATCCAACTAGAGTAGAAGTTCAACTGCAGGCCAGTGAAAATAGCACATTTAAGGCTATTTGGTGTGAGATAGAGGCCAGCAGAACAAAATATACAGTTGGATGCTGTTATAGACCAGTGGATGAAAAAGATTATGGAGAAACATATATTGGAAGGAGGAGGAGACGTATGAGAGGAAGGAAATAGAATTTATGCAGTTGCTGAGGGATAATTACCTGAGACAGCATGTGATGGAATATATTAGGGATTTCATAGTCCCCGATCTATTAATACCATATGAGAATTTGTCTGTAACCAATTTGACCATGCTGCCACCAACTGGTGAGAGTGATCATATGGTCTTAACCTGGGAAGTGGCTAAATGTATAGAATTTTCAATTAGGAGAAGGGGTATGTGTGGAATTATCCAGGTAAGTATGACAAGCTTAGAAGATTGCTTGGATCAATGCCATGACATAACTGCAAGGACTGGATGTTGCTAATGCATGGGAATTGATAAAGGAATATTTGAGGGAAGTATTGGCAGACTGCATACCTAGAGTCAGGAGAGTGGAAGTTAAATGAATGAATATCATCATTAAGCTAGAGCTTGGGGGGGGGGGGGGGTTGTGGAGGGGAATTCACGGAGAAAGGTTAACAGCAAGCAAGTGAACAGTACAAAGTACAGGCCAGAAGGGTAACCAGCATGGTAAGAAAGGCAAAAGCAGAATATGATAGGGAATTAGCAGTGCAGGCCAAAGATAATCCCAAACAGTTCTTTTGACATGCTGCAAGTAAAAGAAAGAATATTTATGGCATGATGATTTCAATGAATGCCGATGATAGGGGGTAACTGAATCAGTCAAAATAGTGGAATTACTAAGTGAAGACTTTGCAAGAATATATCATCTAGGTGGAGATATTGCAGTAACAAGAAAGGCAAAGGCTTTTATGGGAACTCAGATAAATGAAATAGTGGGATTGGATGGTATACCAGCTCGAGTTTTACTTGAAGTGCTAGGGAATTGTGTCAGTGCCCTTGACCACGTTGTTTATTCTAAGTCTCAGCTCTGGATTAGTTCCAAGAGGGTGGAAAGAGGGGAAAATAGTTCCATTGCATAAAGGAGGCTCCAAAACTGATGTAGCAAATTACCAACCAATCAGCATATCAGGAGTTTTTGTCAAGGTACTGGAGAAGTTGGTCAAGAGCAAAATATAGAAATGGATAGATTGAAATGGAGTATTGTATGGGGGGGGGGGGGAACAACATGGTTTTGTGAAAGGTAGGTCATATCTCAGTAACTTGCTCACGTTTTATGATACAGCTGCACCTGAGTTGGATAAAGGTAATGGTTTTACAGTGATTACAGTGGACTTTTTCAAAAGCCTTTGACAAGATACCACTTGGAATTCTAATCAGTAAATTGCAGCACATGGGGATGGATATATACGGTTGGTGGGGGTGGATAAGAGGGTGGTTGATGAAGAGAGTTTATTCAGGAGTAGAGTCCAGAAGAAGGTCTGTGACTAGTGACGTGCCGCAAGGCTCTGTTCTTGGAACACTACTGTTTAATTTGTACATTAATGATATAGGAAGGGATCTGAGATGAACTGTTCAGTTGTTTGCTGATGATGCAAAGTTGAGTAGAGCAATAGCTAATACAGATGATGATAAAGTTTTGCAGAATGATTTGGATAGACTGTCTGTCTAGGCCATGGGTTCCCAAAGTGGGTGGTACTGCACCCCAGTGGGCGCTGAAGCCTTCTAGGGGGGCTATAGTGGGATCAAAAGCATTTGGGGGGGGGGGGTTCAGGCAGTCTAGGGGTCGGTGGCTCTTTATAGAAGAAATTAATAATATATATTTAAAAATTAATTATTTTTGTGATTTTGCGATTAGATAATCATTTAAAATTTAAATATTGCATTTTAATTCATCTTATACCCGTCTTGCACGGTCAATTTTTTTATCAATTTTCTATTTCAATTATTTAATCATTTGAAAATTTACCATGTCAGATAGAAATAGATGTCAATTTTCTATGTCAATGAGAAAATAGAGCATGTATATATGTGTGTGTATAATAGGTTATGTTTACAGTAGCAAATATATTTGTTATATTTCATTTCAAAATATATATAAAATATATAAAACCACTTTTCTAATTGATTTGTACAAAAATAATTTTTGTACAAATCAATTAGAAAATTATATAAAACCCAATTTTATATAATTTATATAATGGGGGGGCGTTACAAAATTTATGTCTTACAAAGTAGGAAGTGGGCCGAAAAAGTTTGTGAACCTATGGTCTAGGCAAAGGAGAATAGATGTTAGTTTAATATGGCAAAATGTAAGTTTATGCATTTTGGGGTGAAAAGATTACTAGCTGTATACCACATTGATGTGTAGAAAGGCTTATGTGTTCGTCATACATATTGTTTAATTTTTACAGTATATATCAGAACACAGAATTATAAGTAAATAATTATTTATTGACTTGTTGCTGATATTTCACTGGTGTTATAACCAGCATCCTCAGAGCACAAAAACACAGTTTGTCATAGTACCCAAGACTACAACAAAATGGTGTAACAAAGGGACTAGTTTAAAAAATTGTAGCAACAACACAAAGACTAAAGTCCTAATGAGGCACCCTCCATCTTAAAAAAAAAAAAAAACAGAGAGAAAGCAGGTACCTAGTTATGTCTGAAATGACTGTCTCCCAAATCTTAGGTAAATTTATACAGCCATATTTGCTGACATTTGGAATATGTTTCAAGGCTTCTCTTGCTTCTAAGAACAATCTCTCTGACTTGTAAAAGCTTCTGTGCAGTACTTTTGTTTTCTTCCAGTTGATCCTGTGTGCAGGGGGTGGGGTATCCAAAGCCTGGTCTGCTAGGCCTGACTTGCCATAGCGATAGTGCCAGATGTATCTTTTATGTTCACTGATGCGGATTCCACAGTTCTTCCTGTTTGACCATAGTAAGCTTGATCACATGAGCAGGGTACTTCGTAGACTCCTGGATGTGATAAAAGAGGGATGTTGTCCTTGGGTGAACGGATCAGAGTTGATAATTTGACACACAGTCTGAATACAGTGCATAATTGATGTTTATTGAGAATTCTAGATATCTTTTCCAATGTGGCTCTAATGTATGGGATGATGACTATTTTATTATAGTTCTCTATAGTGGATAGTGGGAGGGGGGGTTTCTTGGGAGCATTTAGTATTTTGTTTATCTTATGGGGATTATAGCCATTGGCCAAGAAGGTGTAGCATAAGTGAGCCAGTCCAGCAGCAAAAGCGTTGTCATTGGAACAGATTGCTCTTGCTCTGTGGGTTAGTGTTTTTAAGATACCATACTGTTGAGAAGGGTGATAGTGTGATTGTTTGTGTAAATATCTCCCTGTATGTGTGAGTTTTCTAAAAACTGAGAATGATAAGGAACCATCTGGAAGACGTGTGATTAGTGTATCCAGGAAGGGCAGATAGTTATTAGCTTCCAGTTCCATTGTAAAGTGGATTTTTGGATGTTGGCTATTTAAATGTGCTAAGAATGTATCCGATGTGCCTGGGCCATGTGGCCAAATAGCAAGCACATCATCAACATAGCATAGCCAAAACGTTGGATTGAGAAGGCTGTATTGATAGTTTTTCTAGATGTTGAATGTACAAGTTAGCTAAGGGGGAGCCCATAGCTGTCCCATCTAATTGTTTGTATATTTTCCCTTTCCATGTGAAATATCCTGCATGTATTGTGAATTTAAATAGTTCAAATATATTAGGGAGAAAGTGTGACTTTAGCAGATTAAGAGTTTCAATTAGTGGTACATTTGTGAATAGTGAGGTGATATCAAACTCACCATTAAGTCTGAACTTTTTAAGGTATGGTGTTCTAAAATACTTTTTAGGTGGGCAGAATTTTTGACAAAGGAGGGAAAAGTGTTTGTGAAAGTGGCTAGTAGCTTAGCAAAATGTCTAGCCAGTTTTTATGTGGGACTATTTATACTATCCAGGGAGTACTTGGTTTGTGAATTTTTGATGCTCCATATATATCCTGGGTGTTTTAACGTGGAACAGCTTGAGCTTGTTTACTGTTTCTTTATGCCAGGATGTGGCTTTTTTTCAGTAATTTACGCAACTTATTCTTTTGTGTGTTCTGGGATTGCGATCTATAATTTTGTATGTTGATTGGTTTTATAAAAGTGTGTGCATTTTGTTTTCATATTCTGTTGTATCCATCACCATAGTTTCATTCCTGACTACTTTTGTTATGACAATCTGGTTATTATTATGTAACTCTTTTAGAGGAATGATTTCCTTATGTGGGATATTATTTCTGGGAGGCTTAGACTTGATTAGGATGTTGGCCACATCTACATGTATGTTATTGACAATTGCTGGAGGCAGGGCGTATATTCCCCGTAAGAGAGATGCCATTATTTTGGCTTTTGGAACTTGTTTGGGAGTAACGGCAAAATTGTGCCCCTGACTTAAAGCACTAATGACTTCTTTGGTTAAGGGTGAGCGATGATAAATTCACAACTACACGATCTTGTTGTAATTGCGGTCATTGTGTAGCACTGCGCTGTTGGAGAATTTCAAACTCTTTCTGGTGCTGGTTTTTGACTTTGATGAATTCTGTTCTAGCCGCTGCGTTGGTGATGTTGTCTAGGATCTCCCATAGCTCCATGTTTAATATATTAAACAGTAGTTCACGTAGCATGTTGATGGCTGAATTTAATTTTGATAATTCTAGGCGAGTGGCGTTAATCTGTTCTTGTAATAGCTTGTTTATAAATATGTTGGGTTTGGTCGAGTGGAACTTCTTTTTAATTTTCACACAGTTAGGTATTAAATTGGTGTCTCAGCACTTCTTTAAGAAGGCTAACCTGTTCAGTTGTCGGGCTATTTTCAACTTCCACTTACCGTATTGTCGTGTCTTGTACAATATTGTCTCCGTGAAGAATCCTAAAATGTGTAGAAAGGCTTATGTGTTCATCATACATGTTGTTTAATTTTGACGGTATATATCATATCAAAGAAAACTAGTCCCTTTGTTACACCATGTTGTTGTAGTCTCTTAAAGAGGTGCTGAGAAACCAGTTTGGAGAATTTCAAGCAAGAAAAAGTTTGAAATTCTCCAATAATGCAGTGCTACACAATGACCGCAATTACAACAAGATCGCATTGTTGTGAATTTATCATCACTCACCTTAACCAAAGAAGCCATTAATGCTTTAAGTCAGGCACACAATTTTGCCATTACTACCAAACAAGTTCCAAAAGCCAAAATAATGGCGTTCGTCGAACGGCTGATATACGACCTGCCTCCAGCAATAGCCAATAACATATGTTTAGATGCAGCCAACATCCTAATCCAGTCTAAGCCTCCCAGAAATAATATCCCACATAAGGAAATCATTCCTCTGAAAGAATTACATAATAATAACCAGATTATCAAAACAAAAGCAGTCAGGAATGCAACTATGGTGATGGATACAACAGAATATGAAAACAAAATGCACACACTTTTATGAGACCAATCAACATACAAAATTATAGATCGCAAACCCACCAACACACAAAAGAATAAGGTGCGCAAATTACTGAAAAAAGTCACTTCCTGGCTTAAAGAAACAGTAAACAGTGTTTACTGTTTCTTTAGGGGGGAAAGTGTATGGAGTACACTTTTCCCCTAATATATTTGAACTATTTAAATTCACAATACAATGCAAGATATTTCACATTGAAAGGAAAAATATACAACAATTAGATGGGACAGCTATGGGCTCCCATTTAGCTGACTTGTACATTGAACATCTGGAAAAACTAGCTATCAATACAGCCACTCTGAATCCAACGCTTTGGCTATGCTATGTTGATGATGTGCTTGCTATTTGGCCACATGGCCCAGGCACATTGGATACATTTTTAGCACATTTAAATAGCAAACACCCAAAAATCCACTTTACAATGGAACTGGAAGCTAATAACTATCTGCCCTTCCTGGATACACTAATCACACGTCTTCCAGATGGTTCCTTATCATTCTCAGTTTTTAGAAAACTCACACATACAGGGAGATATTTACACAAACAATCACACTATCACCCTTCTCAACAGTATGGTATCTTAAAAACACTAACCCACAGAGCAAGAGCAATCTGTTCCAATGACAACGCTTTTGCTGCTGGACTGGCTCACTTATGCTACACCTTCTTGGCCAATGGCTATAATCCCCATAAGATAAACAAAATACTAAATGCTCCCAAGAAACCCCTCCCACTATCCACTATAGAGAACTATAATAAAATAGTCATCATCCCATACATTAGAGCCACATTGGAAAAGATATCTAGAATTCTCAATAAACATCAATTATGCACTGTATTCAGACTGTGTGTCAAATTATCAACTCTCATCCGTTCACCCAAGGACAACATCCCTCCTTTATCACATCCAGGAGTCTACGAAGTACCCTGCTCATGTGATCAAGCTTACTATGGTCAAACAGGAAGAACTGTGGAATCTGCATCAGTGAACATAAAAGATACATCTGGCACTATTGCTATGGCAAGTCGGGCCTAGCAGACCATGCTTTGGATACACTTGCACACAGGATCTACCGGAAGAAAACAAAAGTACTGCACAGAAGCTTTTACAAGTCAGAGAGATTGTTCTTAGAAGCAACAGAAGCCTTGAAACATACTCCAAATCTCAGCAAATGTGGCTGTATAAATTTACCTAAGATTTGGGAGACAGTCATCTTAAGACATAACTAGGTACCTGTTTTCTCTCTATTTTTCTTGTTTTTTTTTTAAAGATAGAGGGTGCCTAATTAGGACTTTAATCTTTGTGTTGTTGCTACATTTTAACTAGTCCCTTTGTTACACCATTTTGTTGTAGTCTCATGTACTGTGACAAACTGTGTTTTTGTGCTCTGAAGATGCTGGTTATAACTGCGGATAAGTTTTGTAAATGTGTTTTTATTCTTTAAGTGTGATAAGTGAATTCCAGAAGTTTGCTCACAACATAATAGATGTTCTAGGAACCATTTTCGGTAAGGTCTATCATAGTGAATTGTTAACTTTAACTGTGGAAACCCTTCGTGATTGAGAGTTGGAGATAGGAATTGTTTGAAAGATTATTTTCAGCTATTAGATCCTGTAATATTTTGAACTTATAGCATGACTGAAAAATGTGTGAAAACTGATTAGATTGGATGTTCTATTATATTTATTTAAGTGTAGAAACTTTGTAACCCTGAAGCTGAGAAGGTGCATGTGAAGACTTGGAAGATTGTGCTAATGTAATTGACTTGACTTAATGTTTGACTTATTTCTATGTTTAAAGTTAGAAGTAAAATTTATGTAAGTGTTGTATGACCTATATTAAATGCTTTATTTGTTAACCTAACTGTTGTATTTGCCTGAAATTCTTTTTACTGCACCGTTCACAAAAATTCGAATCTTGCGGGAATCCCAAGTGGAAAATAAAATACCTCGGCCAGAATGAATGAAAGGACTGCTAACTAATTTTGAATTGATCCTACTAATTCATATAGACTTATCTAAGGATAGAGTGGCGCAGTATAATAGAAATTTCTCTACCCTTAGATCAGTGATTAATTTGCAATTAGTTTTCCTTTATTTTATGAAAGTGTCTTTTAGCAAGATGGCGGATTCGAACGTCAAGAGAACACGTCACGACAAAATAAAGGAAAACTAATTGCAAATTAATCACTGATCTAAGGGTAGAGAAATTTCTATTATACTGCGCCACTCTATCCTTAGATAAGTCTATATGAATTAGTAGGATCAATTCAAAATTAGTTAGCAGTCCTTTCATTCATTCTGGCCGAGGTATTTTATTTTCCACTTGGGATTCCCGCAAGATTCGAATTTTTGTGAACGGTGCAGTAAAAAGAATTTCAGGCAAATACAACAGTTAGGTTAACAAATAAAGCATTTAATATAAGTCATACAACACTTACATAAATTTTACTTCTAACTTTAAACATAGAAATAAGTCAAACATTAAGTCAAGTCAATTACATTAGCACAATCTTCCAAGTCTTCACATGCACCTTCTTAGCTTCTGGGTTACAAAGTTTCTACACTTAAATAAATATAATAGAACATCCAATCTAATCAGTTTTCACACATTTTTCAGTCATGCTACAAGTTCAAAATATTACAGGATCTAATAGCTGAAAATAATCTTTCAAACAATTCCTATCTCCAACTCTCAATCACGAAGGGTTTCCACAGTTAACAATTCACTATGATAGACCTTACCAAAAATGGTTCCTAGAACATCTATTATGTTGTGAGCAAACTTCTGGAATTCACTTATCACACTTAAAGAATAAAAGCACGTTTACAAAACTTATCCGCAGTTATACTTAAAGCACTATCAACTACGCTTCAGAATTCTTGACATCAATTAGGGCACTTCAACTATCGTTATTACCACTCATAAATTAATTAAAACACTGTGAGGTTCTCTTTAGGGCAAATCGGAAATAAGCTGCAATACTAGATCAGCTGGGTTTATTCAGAATTCTTCCTTGAATGTTCAGCTTTTTACTTTATCCGATTGTAGCTTTAAATTTCCTTCTATTACTACTGCTGATTTCAATTTCAGCTAACTATAAAATTCGTTACGTTCTTGCTCACTTATAAAAATTATCCACTTAACTCCTACCCTAAGAACCTTTTATTTACTTCTACTTCTCTAGTTTATCCCCTTGCTACTTTTTACTTCCAAAATTCCGTTCCGACCCTCTTACTACGTATATTACGTATATATTTTCTCTTCTTATTTTGCCCATGCTCCCTTCACTCGCGCTCGTTTATTTCACGTGTCTCTATGACAACCGATAAACGTAAACATTCTCGCGAATGTTACATTAGGCTATACAACTACATTCAGTTATTACATAACGTTAAACTTTCACAAAAAAGAATAAATAGAATATTTGCATTTCAATAAGTGCGTAGTTAAATTACAAATACAAGTTCTTATAATATTGACATAACAATAAATAAAATAACTTAATAATATTTAATACAGAACCTCTTTATCATTAACACTTTCTTTTGTTTAAATAATTAAAAACTTGATATAATTAAGGCAGTTATATGATATCAATTATAATTTATGTTATTTACATTAAATAATATTTACAAATATAGTTCTTGTGATGGAAAATCATGTTGGATTCTGAATCAAATAACATTTATTCCATTTCTACATAATTAGAATCCAACAGTGCCTAATTAGGACTTTAATCTTTGTGTTGTTGCTACATTTTAACTAGTCCCTTTGTTACACCATTTTGTTGTAGTCTCATGTACTGTGACAAACTGTGTTTTTGTGCTCTGAAAATGCTGGTTATAACTCCAGCGAAATATTATCAATAAGTCAATAAATAATTATTTACTTATAATTCTATGTTCTGATATATACCATCAAAATTAAATCACATTGATGAAATGGTACTCCAGGAAATTGATGAAGCCAGGGATTTGGGGAGTGTTAGTGGATAGGAAGTTAAAGTTTAGAGAGAATATAGCAAAAGTGGCTAAAGCAACTCATCATACTACTTGGTTATTGAAGAATACTTTGAGACATACAGGTTATTATTCTTCTTTACTGACCCTTGATAAGATCCTATCTTGACTACTGCACACAGATCTGGGCACCTGGGTTTTTCCCAGTAAGGAAGAGGTGGAGAAGAGATCTGAAAGTGAGTGACCAAAATGGTAGCAGGTCTATGGAATGACCCCCATGAGAATAGGTTGAAGATTTGTGGGTACAGAAACTTGTTGACAGCAGAAAAAGGGTGTTATGATTGAGACGTACAAATTACTGAAGTGTTTTTACGAGATTAATTCAGAGGAAACTTTTCAGAACAGGTGTTAGTGGTGGAAGAACTAGGGACCATCCTTTGAAACTGAGCAAGAGTGTAGTTAGCAAGGGTGTGCCATGACTCTGAATGAGTTCAAAGCAAAATATGATAGATGCTGTGCAAATGTTGGATAATGCTTGATATGATGTTTATGGCCTTCCTCAGTGAGTCTGTGGAGTAGCCCATAACAATAATAATAATACTTTTGTTTGTTCAGTCCTTCATATAGTAATAACTTAATTAGGCTTTTCCTCTTCTTCTTCTCTGGTGTTTTCCCATGATGATCATATTGGTCAGTCCTGCTTCTCTTAGCACATCTCCTAAGAATTTCATTTTCCCTCGTCTGATCTCATTCAGTAACCTTATTGTTTGGTTTGCTCTATCTACAAACGTCTTTGTTTGTTTTGTAACCTGTTTGTAGCCATCTAATCCATATCATTTTCATGGTAACTACATCTCCAGAACCATCAATCTTTTTTCCATTTCTTTTCTGATAGTCCATGTTTCTGAGGTGTGTACATTAATTAAGGATTAAGATTCACATTAAGAATATACATAGCAACTTAACAGTTATAGTTATATTATTGTATTTATATTGGCTTTTTTTGTTAATAAATCTTTGTTTCATGTTAAGAAAGGCTGTTTTGGCTATTTGTATTCTTTTTATTTCTTTCTGACATTTTCCATCATCACTGATTAGACTTCTCAGATATATAAATTTATCTACTTGTTCTATAGGGTGGTCTTTAATTCATCACTTTATCTGTGATTATTATTGTTTTTGTTTTCTGTATTTATTTTTAGTTCAGGGTTATCACAGCTTTCTGTTAGTTTATTAACCGTTTGCACATTGTCTTCATTTTCAGTGGTTAGTACTGTGTCATCTGCATATCTTAGGTTATTTATTTATATTTCCTCCATCTTAAAATACCTTCATATTTTTAAATACAAAATGAATAATGGAAAAACTCACGTAAAAAGATTATTTAATAGTATAATTTTCGCCTGTGTGTCACAGGCAGGGACCACTTTTTTAAGTGGTCCAGGCCCCACTTAAAAAAGTGCATCACTTTTGTTTAATAAAAAAAGTTATATAAAACATTAAACATTTATTTTAAAAAAGTGTACAATAAATTCAAAATTCGATACATTACATACCATACAAAATACAAACATTAAATAAAAAGAGAATTTTAAAATTTTTATTGCCTCATCCACTTCCTCACGGTTAGTGAAATCTTTAATTATCTCATCATAATCAATTTTCATTGCCAAGTCATGTTCTATTGATAGCAAAGCTAAGCCGTTTAATCTTTCCTGGAGCATTGATGATCTACAGAAGCTCTTTATTGCTGAAAGTTTACTAAACGTTCTTTCACCTTCGGTAACTGTTACTGGTATTGTGCAAAAAATTCTGATTGAAGTACATATTTTGGGAAAAACACCGTGAAGTTGAAATTTATAAATGGTATTTAATAAATCTAGTCCTGGTATAACATCTTTAAATGTGGCATTATAAATCTTTTTTATGTGATAGATTTCATCTTTCAGAGATGATGTTAAGTCTTTCGAATATTTATTTATTAAATTATTGCACGAGTCAGAAATTTCTTGATGATTCATTGTTTGAAAATTTAATATTGGTGAAAGTAAATTCTGAATGTTTTTTAAAGATGTGAAACGCATGTGAAGTTGCGAAATAATTGTATCCAATATAACAAAATATACAGTTCTTTTAAAATGTCCTTGTGTATCATCCCCATCTGCACTTTCTTCATCTGCTAGCTTTATTCTCTTCGCTTATAGCCGTTTTTCGACATTTGGGGTTATACCCAATTCAATTGCAACAAGTGTAGCTTCAGAGAGAACATCTTGCCACTTATTTCTAAAATGTCAAGTTCTTTCAGAAGAAACTCAACATTTGCTATTGCAATATCAATCAATATGGTACTAGATTGCTATATTTTATTTTGTCCGTCAATGGAAGCTAAAAATTTAAACCAAATTGTTGCAAAAAGTATTGCTTTGAAACTTGAAAAATATCGTTTTAGAGCAACAGCTTCAGAATGACCTTCATTTGATAATTTCCCAGTCAAAATTACATCCTATAAAGCCTTTAAAACACTTGGAAGCTTCTGAGCAACTGGTCCAACCGCATCGATTCTATAACTCCAGCGAGTTTGAGAGAGACCATGAAGAGAACAGCCAGTTTTTTCTAATAAAATTTGCCATCTCATTGGGCTTGAGCTAAAAAATGCAAATAAACGCTCCAAGTTTCCAAAATATATTGTACTTTCCAAACAACATTTAGCTGCATTTAAGCCCACTACATTCAGTGAATGTGCTGCACATGGGGAATAAAGAGAAGTTTCATTTTCTTTTTCAATAAAAGACCGAACACTTTTATTTTATTATTATTATTACATGACACCTCCAGGGAGTCCAATGAACCCATCGAGGGAGGGCACCTACTCTACCACTCAATTCACCCACTACATCAAATCGCAACTGCAATCATCATCTATGCCAACACCATCTACTGCCCACCACCACTAGTATTTTCACAGACAATCACAAACATCCATGCTCATGGCGCGATTTGAACCCACAGCCTTTTGGCTGGAAAGCGAATATGCTAACCACTCAGTTTTTTCCACTCGTATTTGCAGCATTGTCATATCCCTGACCTCTGCAGTCTTGTATGTCAATTTCTAGTTGATTGAAGCGTTCTAATAATTTTTTTGCTATTTCTTCTCCAGTTTTATGATAAAAATCAAGAAATTCTATAAACCTTTCAAGAATTATCCAATTTTGAGTTAAAGAATCTCTGAAAACATATCGTAGTATTAAAACATTTTGTTTGATATGTGACAAATCTGGAGTTGAGTCACAAATTATTGAATAATAAATGGACTTCTTTCTTTCGCTTAAAATTTTGTTTAATACAAAATTACTGCAAATGTCAATGAATTCATTTTGAGTTTGCCATGATAAATAATGGGCCTGAAGTCGTTGGCCGGTGTTTTGAGATTCTTTTACCTTTTGTAAATGTTCTTTTAGTATGGGATCATAATGCGAAACTAATTCTAATATCCCCAGAAAGTTCCCATTATGTGGATTACCAATTTGTTGATTAGCAACCACGAAATGGTAAATTTCTGGATGCTAAAAATAAAATTACATGAAGCAACTTTTTAAGCAATTCATAAAATTTTTTTGTTTCATTAATAACTAAATTTTCCATTTTGTTGTTTACTCTGTTACCTGTTAGAGATCGCGCTTTTTCATGATCAGGCAAACGTGTATATAACATTTGCCACTTTTGTTTTTTAGAGGACAAAATCCTTCTGATTTACTTAAATCGCTGACAAGTTTACTTTTTGTATCATTGCTAAATAATAGGCAGGTAATACAATATAAGGTTTGTTTGCTTGAACTCCAGTGTAACCAGTCTCGAACTAACTGATCACGGCCATTTGATAACTGAGAATAAAGTAAATACGAAGAAAATTTTCTACCTTTACAATCTTTTGGCATTAACTTGACCATATTATTTAACTCAGATTCGGATTTTAGTCCTTTAACAACTATTAATTGCTGATTTACATCACTAAAGAAATCTAGCCAAGTACCTGGAGCTTCATAATTTATTACTTCGGTAGCTTCTAAGTTGGTAGTCGCTTCAGCTTCTCCTCCAGTTGAAGTAAATTCTTCATATATTAAATCGTTGTTACCAACTGCATCGGTTGTAGTGCTGATTGTTGCTTCAATTCCAGGTCGAAGCAACTTTTTTTGTTTATCTTGAAGGTTTAAATTGTCCCTAGCATCTATTTCAGCGTTTACTTCAGAGTTAGCTGCTGCAGGTCCAGGTGAAGAAGATTCTTTATTACTTTTGTCAGCAGTTAAACTATTAGCACATTGTTTGCTTGAAATTTCAATATCTTGGTGTTCTTCCGTATTCAAATATTTCAGTAGTAAATGCTTGTTTTTTAAATCTTCTTTTGCTTTCTCACGATCCCTTTTCTCCTTTCGTTTTTGATTTCCAGATTTATGATGATACATTTCTTTGGTCAAATTTTTATTATTAAAAATATAATTTTAATAATTAAAAAATCAAATTAATAAGAATACGTAATTTCATTTTTTAGCGCATGGCCTACACTATACAGTTGCACACTTTACAAACAATAACAAAACCTTCTTCTATCAAAATAATAACAACAATGAAGCGTTCTGGCAGAGAACATTACTGTGATGCAATTACTAGCTACTGCAGCTAACTGCAAAAAAACCTTGCACGAACGCCTATTGACATCATCATCATCCACTATAACTACAGCAATCCGCGCTGAGAGAATCAGTGTCTTCCGGACACTCACGGTGAGCTAAAGAGCGTAGCCGTCTTTCTAAAACAAAACACAGAATCATTCATGCCATTATTATTTATCATTGTTGTATTATTACGAGAATTAAAACCATGCATTATAAACACAGTTATGTGACAGGTCGGGGCCCTTTTCGATGTTGGGCCCGTGACAAAAGTCTCAGATGTAACCAATTTGGCAGCCCTGGTCACAGGCATCTTCAGTACATTTTAAGCTCAAATTAAACAATCATTAACAATTACAAAAAGCGCCACCTAAGTAGCTAGTGTAAGATAACTAAAAAGGTCAATAAATTTCCTAACAAAAAAAAAAAAAAATTATATATACAATAAAAAGTTAGGAAAGATTAGCTGAATTATAAAGTACTATCTCCCATAAAGGGGATATATGTAAACCATCAGATCTGTTTAAGTTAGTTGAGTGAAGTAAAGTTTCACATGTTTCTTTATAAAGCCGTTCCATGAGGAACCGACTTTTGTGAAGGACTCCTTGTCTTTTTCCAATGAACTCTATGTCTAGTGATGATGGCATGTTCTGCAAGTCCAGATTGTTCAGGTTCAAGGTATCGAATATAAGACTGGTGTTCTTCTAGCCGAATAGAGGCAGATCTTCCTGTTTGTCTGAAATAAGATAATTCACAAGAGCAAGGAATCTGGTAAACACCTGGATAATTAAGATGTGGAAGCTTGTCCTTAGGAGAAGTGAGAAAGGTGGAGATTTTTCTGAACAGTCGTAAGGCAACAAAAATATTCAGTGGTTTTAAAACTTTTGCTATACATTCACTAATGCCTTGTGCATAAGGGATTTCTTCTGTATTTGAAGAGGAAGACATATTAAAACTACTCAAAGCTCTTTTGATGAAGGAATTCTTATATCCATTAAATAATTAGGAAGAAGTAATATTTGCAGTTCTTTCTGTAATAGATCGTGTGAAGAACAAAAGGAGTGGGCATGATGAACCAGTGTTTTAATAGTTCCTGCCTTTTGACTGGGATGGTGATGAGATTCAGCATGGATATAATGGCCTGTATGAGTCTTCTTTCTGTGGCTACCATCTGGTTGGCGAAGAATTAGAAGATCTAAAATGGCTAACTGCTTATTTGATTCTACTTCTAGGGTAAACTGGATCCTTGAATGAAGTGTATTTAACTTAGTGAGAAACTGTTGAAGTTCATCAGAAGAGCCATTCCATATAGCAAAAATGTCATCGACATATCTGAACCAGTGAGTAGGTCTGGGAGAAATGTTGTCAAAGATACGTTGTTCAAAATGTTACATAAAGAAGTTGGGGATAGCAGGAGAAAGAGGATTGCCCATTGCTGTTCCTTCAATTTGTTGATACAACTTATTTTTAAAGGAAAAATATCCAGAATGTATTACAAAATCAAATATTTTTACAATGTCTGAAGGAAATTCCTGTTGCAGTAATTCAATGCTTTCAGATAAAGAAACAATATATCTAAACTGATCATGATATCCGAAACGTCCAAATGAAGATCTGAAATTTTATTTTTGAAATCCAAAGTATTTTTTATATAAGTATCAGTTCTTATAGTTGAAGAAGTGAGAAGATTTGATAAAAATTTTGAAATTTTGTAAGTGGGACAACCTATACAATCTACAACTGGCCTCAACGGAATGCCTTGGTTTATGAACTTTCGGAAGACCATACAATCTAGGTGGACGAACGAAGGTTTTAAGTTTTTTCTTTTGATCTTCATTCCATGTAGATACATTATCTATAAGAGAATTAAGTTTCTTCAATTGACTCCCAGTAGGATCCGATGTAAAAGGCCTATAAGTTGAATAGTCGCGGAAAAATCGTTCAGAAAAATCTCCACTTTTCTCACTTCTCCTAAGGACAAGCTTCCACATCTTAATTATCCAGGTGTTTACCAAATTCCTTGCTCTTGTGGATTATCTTATTTCAGACAAACAGGAAGATCTGCCTCTATTTGGCTAGAAGAACACCAGTCTTATATTCAATACCTTGAACCTGAAAGGTCTGGACTCGCAAAACATGCCATCATCACTAGACATAGAGTTCATTCGAAAAAGACAAGAGTCCTTCACAAAATTCGGTTCCATGAGGAACTGACTTTTGCATTTTGTAATCTTTCCTAACTTTTTATTGTATATGTATATATATATTTTTTTTTTTTTTTTGGTTAGGAAATTTATTGACCTTTTTTTTTCTAGTCTTTTCTAGGATTCCTATAAATTTATCATCTAAGACAGTGGCAAATGCTTTTCAAAATCTATTAAGCAGAGGTTGAAAATGAAAATCCTAGAATGGGTTCTTGATGGAAGACTTAGGCAGGGTAGAGATTGCAAAGGGATAATTTGGTTTCATGTCTGGTCGATCAACGACAGATGCCATCTTTCGGTTATGGCAGATGATGGAAAAGTTTCGAGAGAAACAACGGGAGCTACATCTGATGTTTATTGAAGGTACCGGAGAAATATGTCAGATTGGTGCAGGAGATGTACAGAAATGTGAAGATAGTAGTTCAGACCTGCCTGGGAGAGACAGAAAGTTTTCAAGTGTCAGTTGGTTTGCATCAAGGATCAGCATTAAATCCATTCCTGTTTAATATTGTGATGGAGGTGGTGACAGAGGAGGTGAGAGAAGATGCACCTTGAACAACTTTGTATGCAGATGACATCGTGCTGTGTACTGAATCAAGAGAAGTGGCAGCTAAATTGGAAAGTACTGGAAGAAAGAGGTGTGAGGCTGAGCATAAGTAAGACAAAGTATGTGTGTTGCAAAGTGGATGGCAGCCAAGAGACAGATCTGGAGCTGGAAGAAAATGCCATCGGGAAGGTTAGGGACTTTAAATAGGTTCAACAGTGAAAGTAGATGGAGAGGCCGAGAAAGAAGTGGGATGCTGGATAGAGGAACTGGAGAGAGAATGGTAGAGTGCTATGTGACAAGAGGGTGCTGATCAATCTTAAAGGCGAAATCTACAGGACAGTAGTGAGACCAGCTATGACATATTCTATGGAAACTGGCCCTGAGGAAAAATAACATCAGCAGGATGAAGGTAGCAGAGATGAGAATGCTTAGGTGGATGAGCAGTGTGACCAGAAAGGACTGTCTGAGAAATTACTATGTAAGGGAAAACGGTGAAAGTTATGAACTTGGGAGCGAAGATATGAGAGACAAGGTTGAGATGGTTTGGTCAAGTGATGAGGAGGGAGAAGAGTATATTTAAAGAAAGGGCATGCAGATGGATGTACATGGGGAGGAGGAAGTGTGGACAGCCAAAGAAGAGATGAAGGGAGCTGGTGGAGGAGGACTTGAGAATGAAGAACTTGATGTAGTTACAGCCCAAGACAGGAGGATGTGGAGGAAACTCATTAAAAACAGTGACCCTACTTAAGTGGGATAAGCTGCAGAAAAAGAAGAATAAGCAGGGGTTGACCTGTTTTTGTAGTTGATTTTTCACATATCATTCTGAGGTGTTTAGTATTGCATCACTTATGCTTTGTTTTTTCATTTCTGAATCTATATTGTTCTTCAGTTATTGTTTATTCCATTTTGATATCTATAAAATAAATAAATCAGCTAACCTTTTATTCCCTTATAGGGGTTAGGCATGGCCTTTGTTTCAATCTCCGCCGGTAGCCAATCAGAGATAGCTGGCCCATGTCTATCACTAATTATAGCAGCCACCGATGTAGAGGCTGGCAAACAAGTGCTGCCATCTCTTGGTACCTAACCCTAACAAGATATGTTACTGTCTGAAATAGTGTGGGTACTATGGTCGATTTTCTTGAGTTTACAGGACAAAAAAAACAGAGTTTCTGGGAGGAAAACCCGCTTGCCTGTGCCAGAGATCGACTAACTCGGGAACCGGTCGAAGAAAGACTTAGAAAAAGTTCCTCCAGTTGGCGACAAGACTTGAACTTAAGTCTAACTTCGAGCAACCAAGCACAGAGGACACAATCACCACTTTCACTGAGACACAGTCCTGTTTTGATATCTGTCTGATATTATTCTAAGATATTCTTTGGAGAATTTATATTTTGTTTCTTAGTAACTGTAACTTATTTTTATATAGCAGGAATTCTTCCTAATATCTTATGTATATTCATCAGTAGTTTTTTTTTTAGTTTACGTGGTGGTGAGTAATCCCCTAAATAGTAAAAACTATAGCTGTCATATGTGGCAAGATTTCTTCCATATGGAAGAATTAGATAGTTTTTCTTGTCAGCATGACCCAATGGGAGAATTTATTTTTTATCCTAGAACAGTAAAATAACACATAATAAAAGATTTTTCATGCTTATTTCAAATATGTTTCTGCCTTCATTGAAAACTACTCTTCAACTATCAAAACTTTGATGTCATTTCTTAGTTTATGCATTTCATATTTCACAAATCACAGTTCATAATATTGAGTGTACTGACTAAAAATGCTATTGTGAGGTTTTAGTAGGGACCTTTCACTAATATGTTTTGTGTGATTTTGCTATGATAGTGTTTTCTTTAGTTCATGTCTACCATTTACCAGAACAGTTAAAAGTTGACAGTAATTCCAAATGATTCTATAGTAGTATAGTTTTGCCATTGAAATACTATTACAGCTAATATGTACTCTGATATAATATTGAGAATGTTAGAGGAACCATAGAGTGAGTTATTATGTTTGTTATGACAAAGAATAATCTAGTTTTTGATAGTTTTACCTTTCGAATATGACTCATTTTTCTTGCTGACAGAAATTTTGCTTGCTTTAACTATGTTAGTCAAATTTTTATTGGAAAAAAAAAGCATATGAAATTAATATGCAGAATTTCATGATGCCATAATTCTCTGATGATATACAGGTCCCGATCCCGGTCTTATTCATCATGCTCCCGCTCTCGTTCTCGCTCTCGTGTGAGAAGTCCCTCTATTCCTAGACGTAGAGGCTCTCCAAGTTTTTTAGATAAACGTCGTATTACTAGGTAACAACAACAAAAAAAAAAAAAAAAAAAAAAAAAAAAAAAAAAAAAAGAATGGCATGTGCTATTGCTCTTCTGTTATTATGTTTCTTTTTTATTTTCTACCATTAATTTTGTTTAAGTTTTTTTGTTTGTTTTTTTTTTCTCTTATATTTCATCTTTTTTTATTTGATATGATATCTACACAACTTCCGTAGGTTTCGAAGAAGCAGAAGTAGTAGCTGCAACCCTAAGAAAAGACATCATTTCCAATCAAACTCTAGATCTCCTAACAGAAGCCAACATCACAACTGTGATAGGACATGTTTTCGTTCCCGGCATCACTAAGTAAACAAAACAGTCCATAAAATTTTGACTAATCTATATGGAAGCTTTAGTAAAATGCACTGGAATAATATATGATAAGCAGCATGAATTTATATGTCCAATTTCTTAAATTTAAAATAAATTTCTTTATATTACTATACCATTTTACAGAGCAAAAACCCCAAATTAAAATCTGCACAAGAGTTATTTATTAAAGTAGATCCTAATAGACTCACTTTAACATTATAAAATTTTCTTCCTTTTGCTCTGATTATGTTTATACATAAGTGGTAACAACTGTACCAGCTGTGTTGCCCTGTTTGCATGGCTTGGTATTTTGATTGTAAAGAAATTTCAGAATATGAACAAAAAAATTAATCCGTTTAACTTAATGTAGTACAGAAATATGTATTTTATTATACTTTTCAATTATATTGAGAACAAATGTGGTCTGTAAAAATGTAGAAGTTATATAGGTCATCCCCTCAAAAATTCTGTTAAAAAAAAAATAAATAAAAAATTGGCAGCACAATGTTGGAATTGAAAATTCATACAACTCATAGCCATAAAATTTCAAAATAAGCATCAGTATTTTCTACATTAAAACAGATTCCATTTTGGAGAAATATGTGTCACCAATATATGTTTTGTTGTTTTTGTTACAGATCATATCATTAAAGGTTGTGAACCTATCTTGCATTAGCAATATGGGTGGGCTTAAGAATTAATAATACAAGAAATCTACTCTAGACACAAAACGTGGAACTTTTGTTTCATGCCACTTCAGCTCTCCAGTAAACAGCATGGTGGTCTCACACTTGGTGATGAAATTTATCCACCACCCTAAAGACATTAACAAACATTAGAGTGGATTCAAACACACTACTGCGAATTGGTTGGATAGCTGAAGCATTATCCATCAGCTAACCTGGCCAACTCTGTCCTATCAGGTGTCTTCTCCCTCCAGGAGATCAACTACCATGTCTCCACCTATTCTGAATTTTTCATCTACTCCAGTCTTTTCCTCAACAGTTCCTTCAAGAAGTGTCCTTTGTAGGCAGTTATGTCTAAGAATATGTCCAAAATAGCTGACTTTTCTCTTTTTAATTTCTTTTATCAGGTTTCTGTTTTTTCTAACCATCTCTAGTACCTATTTGTTTGTCTTTTTTGTCTTTCCATGATATCTTCATAATTCTTCACAGCATTCACATTTCAAAGGCCTCCAGTTTTTTCACACTCAGATTGAAGAGTGTCCATGTCTCTACTCCATATAATAATGTGGACCATATGTAGCATTTGAAGATTCTTAGTCTTGTTTTCAGATTTAATTCTCTAGATTTCAGTAGATTTTTATATGATTGAAAGTTGACCTTGCGATTTCAATTCTTCTAATTTCATCTTCTGTCCTGCCATTCTCTGTGATCAAGTGTCCAAGGTATATGTTTGTTTGCACCTTTGTTAATTTATTTCCTTTTATATTGATGTATATTTTTGGTATTTCCTTTTCTCTTGAGATTATCATGATTTTTGTCTTTTTAAAGTTAAAACTGAGGCCATACTGTTCGCTGCACTTGAGGGCTTAATCTACAAGAATCTTGAGATCATATTTGTTTTCAGCTAGAAGAACCGTGTCATCTGCATATCTTAGGGTTATTAATATTTCTTCCCCCCCCCCCCTACAGTGATTCCTTTGAGATTACCAATTTTATTAAATATTTCTTCTGTGTATATGTTAAAGAGAGTCGGAGATAAGACATGGCCTTGTCTCACACCTTTCTGAACTGGGAATTCTTCTGAGGTATCTCCATTTATTCTCAAAGATGCAGTCTGTTCCCAGTAAAGATTAGTTATTAGCCTAATGTCTTTTCTGTCCATGCCTATTTTTGAAAAGATTTCAATTAATTGCTCATGTTGAACATTGTTGAATGCCTTTTTGTAATCTATGAAGCAGAGGTACACATCCTTTTGTTTTTCTAAATATCTTCTAGATATTTAGAAAAACTTCTGATATTTAAGAATAAATATCTTCTGATGTTGAAAATACCTTCTCTTGTACTTACATTTTCCTTGAAGCCACTTTATGTGTCATTTATTTATGTTTATTGTTCTTTTATTTCTTTCAAGAATAACATATAAGAGGACTTTTGATACTTGACTGATGAGGCTAAATTGTCCTATATAATAATGTGGACCATATGTAGCATTTGAAGATTCTTAGTCTTGTTTTCAGATTTATTTCTCTAGATTTCAGTAGATTTTTCATATGATTGAAAGTTGACCTTGCGATTTCAATTCTTCTAATTTCATCTTCTGTCTTGCCATTCTCTGTGATCAAGTGTCCAAGGTATATGTATGTTTGCACCTGTGCTAATTTATTTCCTTTTATATTGATGTTGCCGGCAAAGGTTGGTCGATTGGTAGAGTCTCTGCTACTAATAGCTCAGTTAAGTAAGTTCGAGCGCGGTTAGTAGTTGGAAGGGGACCAATCGTTCAATGCTGTTGGCACACTCTCCCTCGATGAGTCTTTGCACTCCCTGGAGGTGTCTAATAATAATAATAATAATAATATTTTTGGTATTTCCTTTTCTCTTGAGATTATCATGATTTTTGTCTTTTTAAAGTTAAAACTGAGGCCATACTGTTCGCTGCACTTGAGGGCTTAATCTATA
Source organism: Typopeltis vanoorti (assembly GCF_054136105.1). Lineage (NCBI taxonomy): Eukaryota > Metazoa > Arthropoda > Arachnida > Uropygi > Thelyphonidae > Typopeltis > Typopeltis vanoorti. The sequence goes on from NC_143552.1 coordinate 26,169,237, forward strand.
AGAATCTTGAGGTCATATTTGTTTTCAACGAATAGTAGCTTTTGTTTTTTGGAGAATTGGAACGAAAATTGAGTAATTAATATCTTTCGGTAGAAATCAAGTCTCGTATATCTTATCGCATAATTTTGTTAGGAATTTCAATTCTTCATTTAGAGCCCTCAACCATTCTCCCAAGAGATTATCTATTCCTGCAGCTTTATGTGGTTTAGTTTTCTGACACCGCTTTCAACTTCACAAAGTAAAATGAATGGTTCTTCTAAATCTGTCTGTTCAGATTTTTTTTTTGTTGCTCATATAATTTCCTTGTGTATTCAATCCATTCTTCCATAATTTCTTTTTTATCCATCAGAATATGGCCTCTTTAGTCTCTAATGACACGTGTGATTTTCTGTATTTGTCCTGCTTGTAATTTCTCTGATCTTTTCATGCATTTCTCTGCTTCTGTGAGGGTTTTTCTATGTCTGTACATTTATTCATAATCCATTCCACTTTGGCTTTCCTGCATTCTTTTTTTTTTATTTCTTTATTCATGCTTTTATATTCGGGTTTGTTCTTTAACTTTTTTCCTTTGTTCCATCAACTTTAATATTTTTTCATTTATCTAAGGTTGATTCCTTTTCCTTTTTAATCATGGGAGTGTATTTTTGCCTGCTTCGTTGATGCTGTTTTTGAATGCTTGCCAGTTCATGTTAATTTCATTGATTGGTCTTCTATTTTTTGTGTTAGTTGTGGAGGCAGACTTGTTAAGGGATTTTGTAAATTCATTTATAAAGCAGTCTTTAACTTGGTTGTGAAGTGAGTCTGAATTATAAGTTTCTCTTATGAATGGTTGACTTGGTATCTTCAGTTTTATTTTGATTTTTGCAATCACTGAGTTGTGGTCCAATCTTATGTCTGCTCCAGGATATGTTTTTGTTTGTGTTATTGCATTTTGGAATCTTTTACTTATTATTATATAATCAATTTGGTTTCTATAGATGTCCCCAGGGCTTTTCCATGTATATAGTCTTCTAGGAGAATGTTTAAATAATGTGTTTGCAATTATTAGGTCATCATTATAATAATATCATCTGACTTAGCACTGGAGATTGCAGTTTGGATATCTTCATAAAACTATTCCAACTCTTCATCTGGGTGGTCTTGGGTAATATACAAGTTGAATGGTTGTGCAGTCATTTTGGCTGTTATGATTCTGTCATTTATGGGCCAGTATCCATGTAGAGATTTTGCAATTCTATTACTTAGGACAAGCACTACTCTATTAAGGTATAAATCACTGTCAGAGAAGATTATAGTATGATTTTTTCTTATTATTATTCCTGCATCTGTCCACCTCACTTCACTGATACTTGCAATATCTGCCTTCATCACTTCTAATTCCTGGATTAAGTTGTCTAATTTGCCCACTTCATAGAGTGTTCTGATGTTCCATGTTACTCTTTTTGATTGCTACTGGTTTTCAGACAAGGAACATCTGAGAATATCCTCCACAGAAAGCTTGGAATATCATCTTCATACACTGCTTTAATAGTTCATGTCTTACAATTCTCGGTTTGAAGCTCTTCCCTGTAGCTATAAGAACTGATGGTTGCAGGGGTCGCAACCACATCTCTAACTTCATATTGTGATATGGTGTATTTCATAGTTGACTATGGATAAATACATTGTGGTGCTCCAATCTCTTCCACGATGGCTGGCCACAAGTCCCTTAGATGTCAGGAGCTTGCCCTCAATGTGCTGCACATCTTGCTGCAATGCCCTTGGTGCCGTTGATCAGTCATTGTTTATTCTTCCAGCATCTTGGCCATCCCAGACTTTGTGCACCTAAAGATTGACATTTCCTATTTACAACATTCTATGTTGCTGATACCTTCACTTTGTTTAGTCCACCAGCCGAGGTGGTTTACCAGGTTGTGGCTGCTGCTGTGCACTACCAACTTCTTGGTGCCATAAGTGAGAGTTGAATGTATGCGAGGACCAGAGCTCGATATCCTGACCCTGAGATCAGCGGCTGACATCGATACTAAGGTGCTACCTCTCCATACACCCCAGCCAACTCTAGAGTTTCTTATTTACTGATCCAAAATACCTTATATGCCTTACTGGTAAGTAATGCAAGAAAAAGCTCTCCTGCTAAGGTTGAGGAGAATTTTCATACTTTGATAGCAAGTACAGTAGTGGTATTTGTGAAGTATAGATAATTGTCTCCTGTTATTTACTTGTCTCTTCACTAAGTTATTGGCATTAGCATTAACACTTACTGCTGTTATTAAATCCTAGAAATATGCCTTCATGTAAGAATAAAGAATCAGGTGAGTAAGAGGTGGCTGACATTCATTTAAAAAATTCCATTTTTCTCTCTCTCTCTGCAATTATAGTGATAATCGAACTATAATTATCCACTTCAACTTTGTCCAGCTTTCCTGTAATAAGTTAAGTGATAGGCTGAAAAGTAATTTTCAGGGACATATACCACTAAACGTCTAAAGTAGTGCCTTGGAGAGTGGCAAGTTTGGAGGGTGGCAAAAACCAAGAAAATTGTATCTCAGTCATAAAAATGCTGGTTTTATCTTATTTCTCATGGTATATACCCTAATAACAGTCCTGGTAATGCCTGTTATAAAATCTTAAATGTGTGGTATCTAGTAACTTCTTTTTTATTAAACAGTTTTTTTTATTATTATTATTTTATTTACGGACTGGAAAGTGTACAAGATTGGTGGAAACATAATTCAAAAGTAATCCTGAGCTGTGCAATCGAGGTGCTTGGTGAGACATCTGGAAAGATTAGAGAGCAGAAGGAGGGTTGGTGGTGGAATAATGATGTACAAGTGGCAGTGACAGCTAAGAGGAAGGCAAAGCAGAAGTGGGATGAGTCAAGAGTGGAAGAGGACAGAGAGGTGTACAAAGAGAGAAAGCAAGAAGCCAAGAGAGTTGTGGCACAGGCGAAGGCCATGGCATATCAAGATCTGTATGATCAATTAGAAACAAAGGAAGGACAGAGAAAAATTTACCAACTAGCGAAATGTAGAAATAAAGCAGCTAAGGACATCTTACATGTGAGGCAGATCAAAGATGCTGAAGGAAGAGTATTATGGAGGGATGTGGACATAAGAAACAGATGGAAAATATACTTTGAGGGACTTTTGAATGAGGAAAATGCAAGGACTCACAGAGGAGATGGGCAGCCTTCTGAGGGGATGGTGCAGAACATCAGTAGAATGGAAGTGACAGACGCCATGAAGAGGATGAGGAATGGAAAAGCGGTGGGCCCCGACAGAATTCCAGTGGAGGCATGGAAGGCACTGGGGGAAGAGGAAATTGACCTGCTGTGGGACCTGTTCATGAAAGTTTGCCAACAGGAAAATATACCCGAGGAATGGAGGGAGAGTACTCTTGTTCCCATCTACAAGGGTAAAGGGGATGCACAAGACTGTAAAAATTACAGAGGAATAAAGTTGATGTCCCACACAATGAAGATCCTAGAAAGGGTTCTTGATGGTAGATTGAGGGAGGAGGTGGAGATTGCAAAGGAACAATTTGGCTTCATGCCTGGTAGATCAATAACAGATGCTATCTTTGGGTTACGACAGATGATGGAAAAATATCGAGAGAAACAAAGGGAGCTACATCTGGTATTTATTGATCTGGAGAAAGCATACGATAGAGTGCCAAGGCAAGAAGTCTGGAGGTGTCTGAGAGAGAAGAAGGTGCTGGAGAAATATGTCAGGTTGGTGCGGGAAATGTACAGAAATGTGAAGACAAGTGTTCGGACCTGTTTGGGACAGACAGAAAGTTTTCAAGTAACAGTTGGCTTACATCAAGGGTCAGCATTAAGTCCATTTCTGTTTAATATTGTGATGGAGGTGGTAACAGAGGAGGTGAGAGAAGATGCACCTTGGACAATGTTGTATGCAGATGACATCTTGCTGTGTGTAGATTCAAGAGAAGAAGCGGAAACTAAACTGGAAAGATGGAGAAAAGTACTGGAAGAGAGAGGTATGAGACTGAGCAGAAGTAACACAGAGTATATGTGTTGCGCAGTGGGCGGTGGCCAGGAGACAGATCTGGAGCTGGAAGGAAATGTCATCAGGAAGGTGAGAGACTTTAGATACTTAGGTTCAACAGTGGAAGAAGATGGAGGAGCTGAGAAGGAAGTGGGATTCAGGATACAAGCGGGTTGGAGGAACTGGAGGAAGATGGCTGGAGTGTTATGCGATAAGAGGGTGCCGATCAATCTGAAAGGCAAAATTTATAGGACAGTAGTGAGGCCAGCTATGACATATGCTATAGAAACTGTGGCCCTGAGGAAAAATAACATCAGCAGGATGGAAGTAGCAGAGATGAGAATGCTTAGGTGGATGTGCGGTGTGACCAGAAAGGATCATCTGAGAAATGACTATGTCAGGGGAAGAACAGTGAAAGTTACGAACTTAGGAGCGAAAATACAGGAGGCAAGGTTGAGATGGTTTGGTCATGTGATGAGGAGGGATGATGAATATGTGGGAAGAAGGGTCATGCAGATGGATGTGCAAGGAAGGCGGAAGCGTGGGCGGCCAAAGAAGAGATGGAGGGAGCTGGTAGAAGAGGACTTGAAGATGAAGAACTTGGATGTGGTGACAGCCCAAGACAGGAAGGTGTGGAGGAGACTCATTATCAACAGTGATCCCACTTAAGTGGGAGAAGCTGTAGAAGAAGAAGAAGAAGATTTTATTTACGGTGATCTCTGATACTGACCTTCAAATTAACTAACTTTCAATTAACCAATTCTTGAATCACATATCAGCTGACTTCTAGTGCAGCACCAATTGTATCTTCATTTATCCAACTCTTCAGTTAACTTACTGGAAAATTGCTCTCCCACTATGGCTGGATAATTTCAGGATTACTATATATATATTTTTTGTTCTAAGTTTGCAGTAGCTGGTGTCAAGTTGATGTCCACATGTGGCAAAAGACCATTTAATTTCTGGTCAAGTAAGAAAAGAAATGCTAATAGAAGAATCAGCAATAGGTTAGCAAAAATAAAAACATGAGAATATAATTTTAGATCAGGCAAATCATCTGTTGAAAATCAGAAGAAGGTAGTTTAAAAATGAAAAAAACTAAGCAAAAAAAATTAAATATTAGGTTATGTCTGAAATCATCAGACACATCCAGTCTTAGCTTCAAGTGACTGGTTTATTTGGTCCTCTTAACAGTCACCCATCTATTTAGATGGGTGACTTGTCTCACTTAATTCACATAAAAGACAGATGGACTCTGTTAAATGTGGTTCTGTTATATATTTATGAGGTTTCAATTTCCTTCTTAATACATTAAATACAGGCATCTGTAAGTCATGAACTAATGAAATCTTACAAAGAGGCATGCATGATAAGTGTAAGATGATTTTACCATTTGATCTTGGTAAACTCCGAAGATAACTTTCTTAGTTATCTTAATAACCTACATCAAAATACAATTCTGAGTTAGAAAACAAATAAAATTCTTACCTTTTCTGACCGACTTGTTTATTCATATCTGTGCAGTAGACGTTATTTGTCACAAAAGATGAAAACATGATTAAAATGTTCTTTGCTGTTTTTAAAATGATCATTCTATATAATAACTTCCAAATAAGTGATGAGAAAAAATAACTATACAGAACTTTACAGAAAGCATTCTTTTTATTTTTAAAGAGTGTCTTGATCAGCTGTTGAAAGTTTTTCCACTTGGTTATACTATAAATTAAAGATACCAAGAAATTATATACTTGGTTTAATCCTTTATCCAAGTGTAAGCAAACGAAGTTTGTGCCTAAAGTATTTTCAGGACTGGGGCAACTCGTAGTAAAGGTGGTATGACTTCACATCACTTGCCTTGGTATCCCATAATGCAAAGCACATCTCCTTGTGGACATGTATAATGCTGTGCATTACAGGAAGGGTCACTACCCAGAACCGGTTTCGACCTTTATTGAGGTCTCATCAGTGGGAGCCATACACATAGGGTGTGATGATTAAATTCCGAGAATGCTTAAGTAAAAACTTTATTTGTTTATGTATAGACTACTGGCTGCTAACACCTTCAAAGTAATCCCTTTGTACAAAATGCACTTAGTTAGATGATGCTGCCATTCTTCAAAAAATTTCTGGTATTCGTTTTCTAGAATGCATGATAGTAATAAATCCAGCATACAGGTTTGGATGTTAGAGGATCTGTGTATTTTCAAGTCATTTTTCAGTTTGAAGAATGAATGGTAAATACTGAGAATTGTCCAATTTCATTATTAATTTTTTAGCCAAACTCATGGACAGATATTGCCTCATGCAGGGGCACTGTCATTGGATGATCCAATTGTTCTTCCAAAGTTCAAGTCTCTTCTAATGAACAGCTTCATATAACCTTACCAGCACTTTTAAATAATAGTGTTTGTTTACTATTTGTCCTTATTTAATGAATTCAAAGTGAATTATGCCTTTATGATCATAAAAACAAACAGGCATTGTCTTGATCTGCAGTTGCAACATTCCAGTCTTAATATAGATATTTTCCATTGCACACTTTGGCATTTTGTTTCTGGGTCATATTGAAAGCACTAGGTTTCATCACTTAATAACTATTGAAAATAACCAATTGTTTTTTGTTCTTCACTCAAAATTCTCAGAACCATATTTGCATAAATTTTTTTCATTTCCAAATTGTCTGTCAAAACCTTCCTCATCTATCCATATTTAATTCTTCTGCCATTAATCATACACTTATAATCATCAGCCATACTAAACTAATTACCACACTCTTTCTACATTTGCACATGGTCAAAGAGTCTGTGGTCACCCAGTTCTTTCATCATTTCTCACATTCTTCCATCCCTGTTTAAACCTTTTATGCTCCTCATATATACAAGACATTTTCATGCCATCATCATCACCATAAATTAGTTGTAACATATCTAGAGTTTCACTTTGCTTAACTTTGCAGAAAACTTGATATTAATGCATTGATCTAATTCTGTTTACTCGTTTTTTCCACCAAAAGCAACAAACACACATGGACAAACTCAACCACAGCTTGTCAGTAATGGGCATAACCGCTTTAATATGACTCAAAGCGCAGCCATGTCCAAACATGAACAGTCACATGGTTCTGTCTGACTTGCCATATGTACAATAGTATGAGGCTATTCTGGGAATTTGTCATACCATGGATACATAAAATGTAATTTAAATGGTATAAGTGAGATGATGGTTTTATTCATGAAAGTGAAGAGTAAAAGCAAAATACTAGCTGCAGAGATGAAATTTTTAAACGCAATAAAAGGGTCCACAATGGACCATATAAGAAATAAAGACATCAGAAAAGAACAATTATCTATCACGTGGTCATCATCGGTCGTTGGAGACCACGTGATAGATAATTTCATTTTTCAAAAATGAGTTCCCTGTAACAATTTAATGGTATGAAACATATAATTCTAGCATCATCAAGTAAGGACATAGTAAAATAATTATATACAAAGTTACTACACGATGTGATAATGTAAAAAATTTAAGGAACTATTTTATACAGCATAAGCCTATAGTACGAATGGAAAGAAAAGCCAGAAATGTAGCTTATTCTGCTACTTCCAAGATAACCTGAAAAAGAGTATAGATATTAACATAAATGAAATGATCAAGGAATAGAGAGAGAAATGGAAAGAACATCTGTTTAAGATGGAAAGATATCAGCTACCAAAAGAAGCTACCAGCAGCAAGATGGAAAGACCAGTGAAGCCAGAACAGGCAAATGCCTAATCCTTGAAGAGAAGAAGAAAATGAGGAGTGTATTAAGAGCAAATAATATAATCCAGTAAATGTTGAAAGTTTTTTCACTTAGTTTTACTATAAATTAAAGATGCCAAGAAATTATATTTTTGGTTTAATCCTTTATCCAAATGTAAGCAAACAAAGTTTGTGAACTTTGTTTCCTTACACTTGGATAAAGGATTAAACCAAGATAATTTCTTGGCATCTTTAATTTATAATCCAGTAAGAAATTGATTATTAAATTAGATTAGGTGAATATACCCTAAATCTGTTTATCAGAAACTACAACTCTTAATCATAAAGTTGATAAAATCTTTAAACTTATTAACAATAAAACACAAGAAACATTTTTAGAGCAACCATCTATATTCTTAAAATATAAACATTAAGAATTATTCACAGCTTCTCGGGGATTAAAACTTATTTTCTCATATAATGGCACACACACAAATTATTGAGAGAGATAAAGTCCATTTTACCCATCTTCCAGTCATCTCTGTCTGTGCTCTGAAAGCTATCTTTAGCTTTCATAGCATAGACAGGAAAGTAATATTGTCCTTTGGTTGATACAATCTAAGATACAAGAAACATTCTTAATGTCTTTTTAACTGATAGTGAGTTTGTCAGACTCATAGTAAGGAAAAGAACATAACACAATACAGACAGGTATAATCGCCTCACGTCCTTAGTCACCTCATCATGTTCCTCATTGTGAAGCAACAGTTCTCTATTAGCAAGTGTATATATATATATATATATATATATATAACTTTAAACTGGTGAAAATCTCCTCTCCTACTTAATCATCCAACTACACAACACTATTTACTGCCCATCACCAATAGTATTTTTTTTCTGTAAACTGCATGTTCTCTTGGCCATTTTGTCTCTATGCTAGATAAAAAACCAGAGTTTTTGGGAGGAAAAACCCTGCTACCTCCATATTAAATTGGCTACTTGCCTTCAATTCACAAACCCCATATAAAAATTCCTGCTCTCACAACTATAATTGAAGAATAGTGCAATTTGAAGAACAACGTTCCATTGTCCTTCCAATTGCACTATGGAGATAGTTACAGCTTGGCAGTCATTATGACCATGTCCACATGAAGTAAAGGGAAGGAATAGGGTATCACAGTTTATATTGTGGAAAAATTGCTGCAGTGTAAATTACCAGTCCTGATTTTGATCTTCACTTATGATCCATATCATGTATATTCTTGCTCTGATTGATGTAAGCATTAATACAATAGCACCAGATCTCTAGATATTTCACAAATTGGATGCAGGGTCTTTCCACTCCCTTCACCAGATGAAAGGGAGTGGGGTTAAAAAATAAGTAAATCACTCTTCTGGTGGAGTGAATGCAAACGTTGATTTTAAGCAACTTTGACATGAAAATTTCAACATTTATTAGAATAAGATGATATTGAGATGTAGTTTCCTTGACAAAAAAAAAAGTTTTTATATTGCTATGATAAAAGGTGTCAAGGTTTTCCTCTCAGAAACTAAAGTTTTTCATTTCACAAAATAAGCAAAGCAACCAAAAAGAACACCTGCAATTTATAGGCATAATAAGCTTGCCTCATAGCCTTAGCTTCTTTGGTGATAATTCCAACCACTGTGACGCACTGGGATTTGTATTATAAATGATACCATCATTTCTTGGAAATAGCTCTACAGAATTGATTATTATTATTATTATTATTATTACTACTACATGACGCCTCCAGAGAGTCCAAAGACTCATCGAGGGAGGGCAACTACTCTACAACTCTGTCTCCACCACTCAATCCACCAACTACAATGAACCGCAACTACCTTCATTACCAATGCCATCTATCACCACCACTATTATTTTCACAGACAATCACAACTCTTCATGCCCACGGCAGGATTCAAACTCGCAGCCTTTTGGCTGGAAAGTGGATACGTTAACCACTCAGCCAAGCAGGCTTGCATTTATCCCTGACTGCACATATATACAGGCTATTTGAAGATTTCTTTCTGTTTCTTCATTTATCATGACTAATATTTATTAGTATAAATATTTTACTATGCTGAAAGAAGAAGTGGAATATATCAGTGGAAAGTTTCATGCTTCTCAAAATACAACTTGAGAAGCATGAAAGAAGAAATTGAGAACAATGAATGCAAAGTGAATCAGAGTAGGACTGAGAGAGTTATGGGAATGATAGAAATGGAGAGAATAGAAAAACCAGTGAAAGACAGGGAATGAGAGAAAGCTGAGACAGTGCAAGAACCAGAAATGGAGAGATGAAAGGGTGGTAGGTAAGTATGAGCGCAATGAGAGAAAGTGTCAGAAGAGAGAGTGAAGGGTGCAGGCAAGCAAGCAAGGAAGAAACAGCAATAAGAGGTGTGATGTATGGTGACTCAATGATCCGTGGTGTACCGGAGGATTGCCTACCTGGAGGAATGATAGTGTGACTATGGCAATTAAGCAAGGTGAAAGAGTGGCTGAGTTGATTGTGATGGTGGACACAAAGTGACTTGAGAGGCAGTGTGAATCAGGTGGTGAGAGATCTGAGGCTCGTGCTTGAGGTTGTATGGGAGAAGACATAGAGGGAAGATAGTGAGTGTGTTGCCCAGGTAAGATAATTCAGAGCTACAGAGAAAAGCATCAATAATGAATAGTACGATAGCCATAATGTGTTAAAAGAGAGGCTTGGATTATGTGGATGCATGGAGGGCATTTGAGGACAGAAAGGAACTGTATGTGAGAGATGGCTTGCATTTGAACGAGGAAGGATGTAGACATCCAGAGAGAATGTTGTTCTCTGAGCAAGTCAGTGTGTTGATGCAGGAGAAACTAGTATTATCAGGGTGGATGGTAGCAAGGATGGCCTCTTGTGGAAATAGTCGTTTGGGGAAAGAGAGAATACATCATGTAATGCTGAATCCATTGGAGGATTATAGGTATAGAAACAGTGCGTCGGTGATTCTTTATACAAATGCCTGGAGTATCTGGAATAAAGGGGATGAATTGGTGGCACTGATAGCATCAGCCTGTCCAAATATTATTGAAATCAGTGAGACATGGTCAGTGGACGTTGATATACTGACAAGAATAGAAGTAACATTGTATAGCATTTTTCGGCAGGATTGGAAGAGCAAACACAGTGGTGGAGCACCGCTTGTGATAAATGATAAGTTGTGTCCTCTCAGAGTGGGGGAATTTGAACAGCAATGGCAGTAATTTTTTCAAGAGGTAGGCAGGACAGGTTATTTAGTGGGGTGCTTCTATAAGCCAGGGAGCATAGAGGGTGAAGAGCAGGAGATGTTTAGGCAGTTGAGCTGGGTGAGTGCAAAAAGAATGATTGTTTATGGGAGATTTTAACTACTGCAATATAAATGAGAAGAGGAAACTGCATGTAATAGTAAGGAAATGGAAGTTCTGGAATTCTTGAGGGACAAATATCTTAAGAAATGTGTAGTAGAAGGAACATGAGGTTCAAGAGTTTTGGATTTGGTCATGGCATCAGAAGATCTGATTATAACTGAGATGGTATCTCTGACCCTGGTTGGAGAGAGAGTGACCATGTTGTTTTGACTTGGAAGATGAATAGACATACAGGAATATCAAAGAGAAAGGAATATGTGTGGGATTATAAAGCAGGTGATTATAATACTCATAGAAGTCAGCGTTGGACAGTTCCATGAGTGGAGGAATTGGAAGGGCTAGATATCATAAGTGCTTGGAAACTGTTGAAGGAATATTTATTAGCAGCAATGACAAGTTGTATACTGTGAGTGAACAATTTGGTGTAAAGTGGATGACAAACAATATCAAATGGGAACCTCAGATGATAAAGAGGTTATCGGAGAGATATAAGGAGAGAATGGGGGGGGGGGAGAAGATGCATGAAGCATATAAGACCCAGGCCAGTTGAGTGACTAGTATAGTAAGGAAGGCAGAAATGGAATATGAGAAGAGAGAGAGATTAACCCTGAGATCCAAAGAAAATCCTAAGGAATTCTTTCATTATGTGGCCAGCAGGAGGAATGATCGTGGAAGAATGATATTGTTAAATAATGATGGGAGCAGCATGACTGGTGCAAAGGACATCAGTTCATGTACACTTTATTGGGGTATTTCATCCCAGAGAAGTAGGTTTTAATACTAGAGGAATGGGGCAGGTTTAGAGTTGCAAGAAGAAAGTGTGTTTCAAATACTGAGTACTCTGGATGTCAATAAAGCAATGGGAATGAGTGGTATTTCACCATGGGTTTTGAGAGAACGTGCTAAAGAACTGTGATCTGTTGACCTGGCTTTTCAATGAGAGTCTGGCCACAGAAATGGTGTCCAAGGAGGGTAAGATAGTACCATTGTATAAGGTGGTAATAGAATAGAAGTGTGTCAACCTATAGACCAGTTTGTATTTCATCAGTCGTTAAGATTTTGGCGAAATTAGTGAGGGATTTACAGCATTGGGAAGATGAGGGTAATGTTATCTGTGATAGTCAGCATGGATTTGTTAAGGGGTGTGCTCATGTGTTAGTAATCTGATTGCCTTTTATAATAAAGTGACAATAGTAGTTGAATTTTTTTGGATTTTACAATGGCATTTGACATGATATGATAAGCTGATATTTATTTTGCAGCACACGGGTTTGGAAGTCAGGTTAGTTAATTAGATTGGGAATTGGCTGTCTGATGGGTATCAGAGAGTTGTGTATGAGGGAATGTTATCAAGGAAGCAGAAGGTTACAAGTGTTGTCCCACAATGCCCAGTCCTGGGAACTGCATTGTTTAACATTTATATCAATGTCACTGTCAGTGGATCGCAGGGGGACATTCAGTTGTTTGCCGTGATGTGAAACTGGGAAGAGTTATTAGTAATAGTGATAGTGCAGATGTGGTAGTAGTCCTTCAAAAGGATTTGAATAAAATGTACAGAATGGCAAATGAATGGGGATGGGGTGTCAGTTTAATTCAGCTAAGTGCAAAGTCTTGAAAGTTGGAATACATCGATGGGAGGCTGCACACTCTGTTGGTGGAAGTGGGGGGGGGGGCAAGGGATCTAGGAGTGATGATTAATGGAAACCAGAAATTCAGGGAACATATTGCAAAGGTGAAGATAACCAGAGGATTGCTGTAATACTGAGAAGGTTACTGACCCTTAGAGGTAAAAGAGTTTTCATTCCATTGTATAAATCCCTGATCAGATTACATCTGGATTATTGTGCTCAGATTTGGTCCCCAGGATTTGAAGGGGATAAATTAACCTTGGAAAGAATACAGAGGCAGATAACAAAGGTGATATCAGTACAATGTCAGTTATAAGGAGAGACTGGGGGAATGTGAATTGAAAAGTTTGCTACATAGAAGAAGTAGAGGTGATATGATTGAGACATTTAAACCGTTGAGAGATAGTTATACTTCTGTAAGAGGGAAGAGCATTTGATAACATTTAGAAGTGGCAACAATAGTTCACAGATTGACTAACATTTTGATTAGAAGAAAACATCTTAAGGCTGTAACAAATTGTAAAGTAATCCCAGCCGATCAAGTGGCGCAGCAACACCAGCTGCTGTGTGCAGACTTTGAAATAAAGTTGAAGATAAGATCCTTTGGAAGCTATGGGAGGAAGAAAATTAAGTGGTTTCGCTTAAAAGAAGAGAGTATGAGGAACCATTTTAGGGAGAAGGTGTTAGAATGGATTTCGGATGGACTAGTAAGTGTACAAGACTGGTGGAGACATAATTCAAAAGTAATTCTAAGCTGTGCAATTGAGGTGCTTGGTGAAACATTCGGAAAGATTAGAGAGCAGAGGGAGGGTTGGTGGTGGAATAATAATGTACAAGAAGCGGTGACGGTTAAGAGGAAGACAAAGCAGAAGTGTGACGAGTCAAGAGTGGAAGAGGACAGAGAGAAAAAGCGAGAAGCCAAGAGAGTTGTTGCACATGCGAAGGCCATGGCATATCAAGACCTTTATGATCAATTGGAAACAAAGGAAGGACAGAGAAAGATTTATCGATTGGCAAAATGTAGAAATAAGGCATCAAAGGACATCATACATGTGAGGCAGATCAAAGACTCTGGAGGAAGGGTATTAAGGAGGGATGTGGATATAAGAAACAGATGGTAAATATACTTTGAAGGGCTTTTGAATGAAGAAAATGCAAGGACTCACAGAGAAGATGGGGAGCCTTTTCAGGGGATGGTGCAGAACATTAGCAGAGTGGAAGAAGGAAGCCATAAAGAGGATGAAGAATGGAAAATCAGTGGACCCTGACAGGATCCCAGTGGAGGCATGGAAGGCACTGGGGGAAGAGGGAATTGACCTGCTGTTTGACCTGTTAATAAAAGTTTGTCAACAGGAAAATATACCCGAGGAATGGAGGGAAAGTACTCTTGTCCCCATCTACAAGAGTAAAGGGGATGCACAAGACTGTAAGAATTACAGAGGAATAAAGTTGATGTCCCACACAATGAAAATCCTAGAGAGGGTTCTTGATGGAAGACTGAGGAAGGAGGTGGAGATTGCAAAGGAGCAATTTGGCCATGGTCGATCGACAGCAGATGCTATCTTTGGGTTACGACAGATGATGGTGTTGTGTCCCAATTTACGATTTTTATTCTATCTAGTAATTTCCTCTTATCTATGTTCTTCTATTATCTACGCACGAGATATCACCAAAATTTTTACTAATACTTAAATTATTTCTCCCCTTAGTACCCATAATATTTGTATTTATACTGCGCCTTTTGGGATATTTAGTTTAAGATATTATATACAAAAATAAGGAGAAAGAATTCAAATATGTCTGAAAGTGTAACTATGTTGCAGTCGTGACACTTTATCTCGTTTCTTAACATTAATTTCCCGCGTGATTAGGTTCGTAATTTTTCAAGTGGTGCATTGGACAGCAATTTCAGACAACTCTATTATCATTGAACAAAGGTTTATTAAATTCCTTAACATGGTACAAATCAATTTTTTGTGATTACTCAATTTTATGCTAAACTAAATACTTACAAACTAACAATAGCTTATTACAAGTAATTAGGCTATGATCCTATAATGAGTATTACGATCATGCCATCATAACTATTCAACACATAAATTCACTTGACATGGACAAATAAGATTAATTCACACTATTTAACTATTCAATTAACCAAACCATTTACTGCACTAACACATAACTAGTATTACGATCATGCTGCCATACACATTCAACACGTAAATTCATTTGACATGGACAAATAAGATTAATTCACACTATTTGACTATTCAAACTTAAGTAGATTAACTAAATCTTTTTCTGCACTAACACACAACTATGACATATTAACTTTCCAATACATTACAATAGACATGCAAAATTCTCATGACACTTAATTTTTCACATAACATTAACACTAGCCAGCTTACTTTTAATATATTCTGTCAGATACTAAAGTCCTAGTATAAATTTTCCTTGGTCACTTCAACAGTTCCGTATTAGAATGATGATACTTATCACAGACAAATTTTTAGTTAACATTAGATATAATTTACAGTACCTTTCTTTCTTGGGTTTTTCATATGGACCTTTACCTTCTTCTGATTGAACTATCTTGATATAACTCACCGATAATCTGCTTCTCCTACATTCTTTTTGAGTTGATCTAGGCTTACGCTGGCTTAACCTTTCGTAACTCTGAATACACTTTGAATCATCTATATGTCAGTTGTGCAATTCGCCACGTGGACATCGATTTCTTTACTTCTTTCCCTTTCTCCTAGTTGTCACTGAAGTCGAAACACAAAGAATATGCTTTCTTTTCCTCGACTATATGGCATTCTTCGCTTCTCACATAGGAAATACGGAACCGAAATTCCGCTCACTTTTGTTTCCGTGTTGTGACGTCGGAGATATAACTCCAATATTGTCACTCAGGAAAACACCGTGAAATCCCTACAAAAGAGCTCGCAAAGGACTCTCCTGGAACAGAATCAAAACCAAAACCAAAAAAGCCTTGTGGGGGGGGGGGGTTTCCAACCCTTTTATACCTGTTCTCCTAACGGCACTTTTTCTAACTTCTTTTCTCCGCCCGCTACTTGTTTTTACTTCACCGACCAATTAGGGTGCCGTTTTTCTGCCAAACGTCATTTGATCGGCGAGCCCCTAATGATGTCTCAATCCGGGAATTGGCCCTGAGCGATAGTCTGTTGTTTTTCTTTTGCTAGCCTCTAACTTAATCCCCTTTCCAAAATTTTTCTATGAAAGCACTTAATAACTTAATCTCTAGCCTCTCACATACCATCTCTTATGACTAATCCCTTTTCTGTCTTATTTATTTAACTTTTCACATTTAAATCATATCACAATATTAATATATTCTTTCTTTTGTTAGTTAGTTTAACAAAAACCTTTAATTTTTTTATATTTTATTGGATGCAAGAATCTTTCTTTTTCTTTTAATTCAACTATTATCTTTTATGCAGGGTTCTAATTTATTTTATTTATTCTTCATGTTACACCATGATAACTGAGAATTTTACATTCTTAAGATATCAGGGTGTAACAATGGAAAAGTTTCGAGAGAAGCAACGGGAGCTACATCTGGTATTTATTGATCTGGAGAAAGCATATGATAGAGTGCCAAGGCAAGAAGTCTGGAGGTGTCTGAGGGAGAAGAAGGTACCAGAGAAATATGTCAAGTTGGTGCAGGAGATGTACAGAAATGTGAAGACAAGAGTTCAAACCTGCCTGGGAGAGACAGAAAGTTTTCCAGTGACAGTTGGCTTGCATCAAGGATCAGCATTAAGTCCGTTCCTGTTTAATATTGTGATGGAGGTGGTGACAGAGGAAGTGAGAGAAGACGTGCCTTGGAATATGTTGTATGCAGATGACATCGTGCTGTGTGCAGAATGAAGAGAAGAAGTGGCAGCCAAACTGGAAATTTGGAGGAAAGTACTGGAGGAGAGAGGTATGAGACTGAGCAGAAGTAAGACAGAGTATATGTGTTGCAAAGTGGATGGCAGCCAGGAGACAGATCTGGAGCTGGAAGGAAATGTCATCAGGAAGGTGAGTGACTTTTGATACTTAGGTTCAACAATGAAAGAGGATGGTGAGGCTGAGAAGGAAGTGAGATGCAGGATACAAGCAGGATGGAGGAACTGGAGAGAGAGATGGCTAGAGTGCTATGTGATAAGAGGGTGCCGATCAATCTAAAAGGCAAAATCTACAGGACAGTAGTGAGACCAGCTATGATGTATGCTATGGAAACTATGGCCCTGAGGAAAAATAATATCAGCAGGATGGAGGTAGCAGAGATGCGAATGCTTAGGTGTGTGGTGTGACCAGAAAGGATCATCTGAGAAATGACTATGTAAAGGGAACGATGAAAGTTACGAACTTAGGAGCAAAGATACAGGAGGCAAGGTTGTAAGATGGTTTGGTCATGTGATGAGGAGGGAGGGAGATAGAGTATGTGGGAAGAAAGGTCATGCAGATGGATGTGCAGGGGAAGAGGAAGCGCGGACGGCCAAAGAAGAGATGGAGGAGGAGGACTTGAGGATGAACTTTTTTTTTTTTTTTTTTTTTTTTTTTTTTTTTTTTTTTTTTTTTTTTTTGGTCATGCCCCACCTCAACACCTCAAAGATTTTGATGTCCTCCTCGCCAACAATGGTGAGTGTTTTGAGTATATCAGTGATGAGGTAATGAATGCAACATCATTTTCTAATTGCCCCCTAAAACATTCAATTTGCTTCCCTGTGGGGCATACGCCCCATGTTGAGAAACACTGATCTGGATAGTCCAAAATGTCACACAAGCCTCTCTAAACTATTCTCTCAAATCTGGGATCAGTATACATAATTATTATCAGTTTTCATAAGTTTTTATTAGTAACCTGATGAAGTTTATGGAAATAGTGCTAGGAATATCACTATGAATAGTTAGTTTATAGACAGCAGGTTGAGTGAGTGACTTTCCTTTTGCTCAGCAATATTGCACCCTCTGAAAGATATTTTAGTTTGATTGTCAGAGTAACTAACATTATGTAGCTATTGAAATGCTGGCATTGATTATGAATTTTAGATGACTAAACAGAAATACACTCCACAATCCTTTATATACTTGACTTTTAACTTTGTATTAAAAACTCTATAAAGTAATGCAGTAGATGATAGCCATTCAATTCCATGTCAGCATCACAAGTTCATCAAGTTTTTTCAGTCATACTCAAAACTTGATTGGAATTGTTAGAAATAATTTCAGTCATTTAGCAATTGTACAGTTCGTGATATTTCTTATCCATAATAATGCTTATCGCTTAAAATTACTCTTGAGTTGTTTTAGACACCTTAAAATAGAACTTAATCCCTGCAGATTACTTTATTTAATGAAACATTTAGATTGTGATAATGAAGCTTATTATTACTATTATTGTTATCATACCTTCATTCCATAAAGTCCATAGATTCATCATGGGAAGTCCTACCATCACACACACACACACAGCTTATCATACTGTGATTAAATGCATTCACCACACTATCAGGCATGGCATTCAAATCACCCTGTCCTCTCCTGTTCGCAGCTTCCAGGAATGGCCTCCTGTCCACCCATTCTGTGAAAAAATTCATTCACATTAATATGGTAATAACCCTATAGCAACATATATGTCTTGATCATATCCCACCCTCCTCCCTTTCATATCTACTAGACTCTGCAGATTGCATGCATGTCTTCATAATCATATTCCAGAAATGCAAAAACTACCTTGGTCAGTCATCTCCACACCATTTCTAGGATCTCTTCATCTCTTTGAAATCCAGATGACTAACTCTATGCATGGTAATCGATATGCAACATTAACCAAGCCTTATACAATGCAACCATAGCACCCTTCCTTCTACATTGTCATCTGTATCATTGGTATAACCCTCTGTGCTGCCTTCACAATTTTAGCAATATGTCCCTGGAATTTTAAGTTCTTGTCCACTATCACTTCCTACTGCCTTTATCTCTTCTACCTTCTCTAAGATATCTCTCTACCAATTGCATATTCTACATTCTATTTATGCTTCCACAATTTTTAAACCTTACACTTGCATCATTCAACTAGTAATCATACTCAATAATCCATTTAGCCAGTCTATTCAAGTCTTCTTCCAAACCTATAGCATCATTGTTCTCCTCGTTGTTCTTCCCAACTTTTCATAATCTGCAAACACCTGCAAATCACCAGTGTCATTAACATACAAGTTAGACAGCACCAGTCTCCAAGACAGACCTTGGACCACACTATTGGTGACTTTCCTCTTCTGGGATATCATTCCTACATACATATCTTGCTGATACTGATCAGACTGCCAGTCTCAAATCCAGCTCACTAATCTACTATTCAACCCCATCCTTTCCAATTTAATCACTGGCTTACTATGTGGCAATCTATCAGATGCCTTTGCAAAATCTAATTATAACCATGGTATATGCATCTCCCTTGTTTAGTGCATTTGTCACTGAGTTATATTAAGTAAATCTCTAAAACATGCTCTTTTTTTGGAAATCAGTGCCATTGTCAACCCAGTTTTGAACTTTGGGCCTCACTAACCTCTGTAACACTAACCATACATTCAGACACAAACTAAGACTCATGTTAAAAAAGTATGCCAGTTCTTTTGTTATCTCCCTGGAACCTCAAAATATTCAGAGTATATCATCAAGTTCAGCAGCTTTATTCACATCTAGTTTACCCAATTCCTCATATACCTTCTGTTTGTTCACCATTAGTGCCTTCCATCCCTTGCCCAATGTATTCAAGTTCTGCATGATGTCACATTCCTGATAAATTAAATACCTTTGTGAATTGCTCATTTAATATCTAAACTATATGAATATGTTGATTTTTTTATTACAACTTATAAACCCAGTGTTAGTTATTTTTGTTATATCTCAACTACATCTTTTACAGTGATTGCCATTCTACCACTTTCACCAACCAGTATCATCTTTCCATAATTATTCTTTCTGCTGCTGCTGATACTGCACATCTGCTACCCTTATAAATAAGTCATCTTTCTTGTCTTTGTACTCCTCATGCAGCTGGTTATTGTTATTCATCTTGTTTTACTTCCATGATGCCTTCTTCTTCCAAATTGCATGCCTCAACTCTTTTTCATTCATCCATTATACACCTACCTTATACTCAGACATTGCTTCTGCGAGAAGTTCCTGAATAGAACCAAAGAGACAACTACTAATATGTAACAGAGAGTACATGAGGATCAAGGATCTTGGATCTTCATGTGTCCTCTCTTACATATTGCCTGAGGTAGTTTTCACTTAACAACTCCAGAAATTCAATCTCTTTGTTTCCAGATTCCATCCATTCATTTCAATTAAAATTGCCCTTTTTTTATCTGCCAAGCAAATTGCCTCTATATTTCCTTCTCATTACCCTCCATATTACCAGGTCTATAGCAACACCCAACTAAATATTTCATCCCATCCACCTCTACCTCACACCATACTTCCTCAAAACAATTGCCACTATTTGCCCCTTGCATCTCCACCTTGGTTGGACATAACTCCTCTGCTATTGTGAGCAGCTAATAATTTTGGGGCAATTGAACTCAGTCAGTACAACAGTTTCATTTCCTTTATTTCATATACGTGTGGCATTTGTATACAAACATAATAGTTCATTATGCAATATAAATACTTTTAATTAGTCTTGTATGTTCAGTTTGTTTTTGCAAATACAAAATCGTTATGAATTTTATATTATCATAATAGGTAGTAGCAGTTTGTTGTCATTATAATAGCTGTTAATTTGGAAATCTGAAAAGTGTTTAATATTACTAGATCAATAACTCTTTGATCACTATTAATTTAATGAAATAAGATTAGTGATTTTCCATATTAGTCTTGTATGTTCAGTTTGTTTTTGCAAATACAAAATCGTTATGAATTTTATATTATCATAATAGGTAGTAGCAGTTTGTTGTCATTATAATAGCTGTTAATTTGGAAATCTGAAAAGTGTTTAATATTACTAGATCAATAACTCTTTGATCACTATTAATTTAATGAAATAAGATTGGTGATTTTCTATATATAATGTGAATTGTTGAGTAATTATGATCAGTTATAAGATTGATAAATAAAATTAAAAATAAATAAATAAATAAATAAAAATCTGATTTAGAAATAATTTTAAGAAATTGGGCATTATACTGAAGCTTCTGAATCAAACATTCTAATTTCCCATATTTGAGTTAGTTAACCCTTATTTAGGAGTGCCAATCTGCCTACAGTCATATATATTTCATCCAGCCTTATCATAACCTTTATCTTTTACATTATATCCTTTTTTATATTTTAAAATATATTTGAAATTTTGGCATATTAATTAGAGAAGACATTATCCTTTATTGTAAAAAGTTTAATGAAATCACTAACAATAGTTCTTAAAAATGTTTAAATATTCAGCCCATTTCTTCAAGATAAAATTTCTAATGCTGCATTCATCTGTTATCTAAAATCATGGTACAATAACTCATGATATTGAGCCAAACATTTTCTGTTAATGTTACTAGCCATTTAATCTATCACTTGATAGATTAAATGCTGTCAAATTAGCACAAAGTATTGGTTTGTAGCATGAACTGGAAAATGATTGGCTGGATATTGTTTGAGATACTGAGATATGGATTAGGCTCTTATTTTCTGCCAGCTGAATTCAAAAAAACAAAAATCACAAATAAATAAATAAAATATATAGACAAAATAATAACTGGGTATAATTTAAACTCTGTGTATAAGAAGCAATTGGCACCCCTGCTAGTTTCACCAAAATACATTAATTTGATTTTAAAAAAAATACTAACAACACTAATCAGAACTTAAACTGCTTTAATTTATATAAATGTGAGGCTCTAAGTTTATGACCTCCTTGAGTGGTCTGTATTTATCAGATATAGCTCATGATCATTTAATTTTTCAAATTTAACAAGTTTATATTATTATTTATAAATTGTTTCAGAAATTATTTTGCATGTTTTTTTTTTTCTTTTCTTTTGTTTTTACAGTTGGTTCCTTTTCTCTTCTTGCACAAATATACCAATAATAAAGGTATAGTAAATTTAATTTGTTTTTGCACCTTTCTGCTTGGTTTTGTGAATGTTTTTTTAGAAAAAAATTAAATGAATATATATATATATATACATATGTGTGTTTGTGTGAGATACCTGAATATATATCTTTATATATGTTTATAATATGTAATGCTGGAAATATATATTCTGAGTTATTTTTTATATGTGCATGCCTCTTCCTGAGTACTGAAAACTACATTTCTGTAAAATGATTACTTAAGACATTTAAAAAATTGTGAGTTGCATCAATTCTGTGACTGCAGTAGGATTGATTTGCAAGTTGAGGTAGGAAAAATTTAATTATGACATATACAAATACATCCAAATGTAGTGCATGATACAACAGAGCATTCTAAAACAGAGGTAAATGTGAAAGTATTGGAATGGTAGACAAAGTAAAGAATGATGTGGAATCCACTATGAAAGATATAAATACAAGTAAAGGTATCAGAAAAGAACTGGTAAGGTTTAAGAATGAACTGGAGCATGTGCTCATTGAGATAGAACATGTAGAGAAGAAATTGATGGTTGGAGATGTAAGAAGAAAGTTGCTAGTGATAGATCAGTCAAAGATAAATGATTGTTGTGGAATGGTGAAGAGAGTAGTGTAGTTCTATATGAGAACTCTGCGATGAAAGTGAAATGGAGCATCTGTCACAAGTGTGTCAGAGGCTTTGGAGAAGAGTTGGCTATGTGCTGGTAGAAACAATTGATTTGCAAGGAAATGTGAAATTCGAAGATAAGGATGTTTGTTGCAGATGTCTGCATTTCAATGACAGCAGGAGTGTGAAGCTGGGTAATTGTTAATGATTGGAGTAAAGTATGTAGCCAGTTAGGGAAACAAAAACTAGACAGTGAGACTGTGAGCATAAGCTCTCAGGATCGGTGTGAGATACATGATGGAGCACAGGGATGCAGGAACAGCCTCAATGGAAGCAACAGTGTTAAAAGACGTGAATGATGACATGAGGAATTGTGGGGGAGGGGGGGACCAGGGGTTACAATTAGTCATTCTGCAAATCATTGGTGTCATGTCAGTGAGACATAGTTAATGGAGGGGATGATCTATTCCCAGAAATAGAATGTCATGGTTATAGCATTTTTCAAAAAAGAAAAGATAAAAGAGGAGGTGGGGTATTAGGGATGATTTCAGGAGAGTTGTGTCTTCTTGGCGTGAGGTTGAGATAAGTACAAATCTTAGGTATTTAATGGGGGTTTTCTACAGGCTAGGAAATTATTTATCTGGATTTTGCTAAAGCATTTGATAGATTACATCATGATGAATGACTTGTTCAGTTAATCAGTTGGTAGCGTGGTTACAACAACGGTTGAAAGACAGCAGCTGTTGCATTGTGCATGGGAGTGCTGTGTCCTGAAAAAGGAAGATAATGATGAGTGAGGTACCACAGGGTTCTGTTCTAGAACCACTGTTTTGTAATTTATATATTAATGATATAATTCAGGTGTGGGAGGAGATTTTCAGTTGTTTGCTGGTGATACTAAATTAGGGAAGAGTAATGTCAGGAAGTTTTGATGTGCTATTGTTCCAAGAGGATTTGAAAAGGCTGATGCTTTGGACTGAAGAATAGGGATGTAGCTTCAGTGTTATAAGTGTAAAGTTATATGCTCTGACCAGAGAAGTCGGAATAAAGTTTATCATGTTAGAGGAAATTGGCTTCAAGAGGCAAGGAATCAGGGGATCTTAGTGGATAGGGAACTGAAGTTCAGGGGACACATTCCAAAAGTTGTAAGGGTTACTGAATTGCTGCCATAATGCAACCCCCCCCCCTCCCCAGTATAGATAAGAAGGTAATAATTCTGCTGTATAAGGCATTAATCAAGATTTCGCACATTTGGATTTCTGTGTGCAGATCGGTCACCTGTCTATATTGGCAATAAGGAAACATTGGAATGCATGCAGTGGCAATAACTAAGATCATCTCAGGACTGGAATGTTGAGTATGAGGACAGATTAAAGGAATTTAGTCTGCAGAGCTTAAGCAATAGGAGAAGAGGAGGTGATATGATTGTGATGTTTATGTTGATGAAAAGAGTTCTATCAAATAGCTACAAGGGAATTAGTAGGGCGATGTGGTGAATGTCCTCAAGGTAACATGTGATAGTTATTGTTATATGTGAGCGTTCGACCTCCCACAATTAGCCTTCAGACTCCATTGAGGTTTGGGAGTAATACTATATCTGACATGCAGTTCAGCCAAACAAATAATTCTGCATAATTTTTTTAAATAAAATATTTATAAATAATTCAAAAATGTCATACAACTTGGCATACATATAAATCCATATTTCACACTTACATATCATAGATCAAAAAGGCAACTAAATCTAATTTCTGCTTTTTTTCATGACTAAAAATATTAATTACATAGCTTTCCATTTCACCATCCATTAAAGCAAAAACAAGAAAAAAATAAATTATTACAGTAAATAAAAGATTGCTTAAACAAAAGAAGATTACTGTAAAATTGATTTTGACAAGTGCATTCTCAGAGCCACTCAATATCATGAGCCTAGAAGAGAAGCAGTATTGAATCTAAGAATATATATAATGTGAAAATATAAGCCCTTGCACGCAAAGGTTTCTAGACTAGTTATATGATATCAGTACTGTTTAGGACATTTCACTACTACACAATAGTGGAATGGTAGTCTACTAAGTCATCTTCCATGAATTATGCCATGCTATCTGTGACACTCAGAAATACTGCATGTCAGAAGTAATTAGTTTTTCTAATATATCATCTGAAAATCCTTCTGCCATTGCCTACCAGTTTAACTCTGTATAAACAATGTAGTGACTACTTGTAAAGAAATTTTTAAAAAATTCATTTAGATTGGTACTCTTTGCTTGTCCGTATTGTCCTTGCTGAATTATTGTAGTTGATAGAAGTTTTTAGTAATCAAGTATGCAAATTGAAATGTAAGAAAAAAATTGCTTATTTTTATAAACTAATATTGTAAATATTTTAGTTATATGAAAATTATATTAATTCAGTTATATTGTTCAAATTACTGGATTTGCCAGCATATAAGATGCACCCCCTTTTTTGTACAAATTTTTTAGGAAACAAAAGATTTTTTAGTTCCTCTTCCTGATTCCACCAAATTCTTATAATTTTCTTAGTTGGGGGTGGCCTGAAATGCCTCTCTGCAGCCCCGTTTCCATGTTCTTTAGCAATCACACATAGCTTGAATGCAATATTGTAGCAGTGCTGACGTTTTTCAGCTTTAATTTGCAAAGAAATTTAGAGATAATTTAACGGCAGAAATTTATCACCATTCACAACAACCTCGACAACAGTTGGAAAGTTTAAACGAACAGGAACACAGCTGTGATTGTCAATGGCAGCGCATGTGCATCCACTGAACTCAACGTAACTGGAATGCGTTCACGCACTGCAAGGAAGCAAGAAAGAAATCACGTAACTCGGAACAGAGAAAATTTCCAGAAATGAAAGAAATAAAAAACTGAGTATTGGCGTAAAAGACGCAACGTTTTTCAGACCTATTTTCAAAGAAAAAAGTGCATCTTATACACCGGCAAATACGGTATATTAATTCAATGGTTCCCAAACTTTAACATATTGCAAACTCTCATTCATCATAATGCCAGTGTTGTAAACCCTCCCCCCCCACACACACACACACACTACATCAAGGAGTAATATTAATTGCTGGATGAATTTGCAACAGCAAATACTGAGAAATGGAATTAAGGAATACTTAACCATAGTTAAGTATAAATTATTAAAATAGAAGTACTTTGTGTTACTCAATATGTATTGTAAACAAAACTAAAAATTTACATTTCATAAAATAAGTTGACTTAGCACACGTTTATTTATTGTTAGGTAGTTATTTATTCCCATTTTCATTGCCATATAAAGCAGTGTTTCTTAAATTCTTCTGGCTGCAGCCTATTTGAAAATATCACATAACTTAGCTGCCTACTAGTCCGTCCGTCCCCCCCACACACACCCTTTACTAATAGGTTATATTTTATGAATATTGACACAACTGGGTACTATGCTAGACTGTGCATTCTCAATCAATGCAGTACCACAGTAGTTGATTTGATGTACTATTATATACTCATATGTTGAGATACACACCATATGTAAAATATTATGCATGTTATTGAAATTAAGCAAATTATATAAAATAATGTTTTTAATTAATAGAATTTTTAGTATATGTTATTATAAACTTATATGAAAAATTATTTATTTGCTAATAAAATTTTCTTGCAGACGACACTTTGAGAATGGCTGGTATAAAGCATTGAGTTGTTCATTGTGATAGTGTGCCCTAAACCATCTACTGTGCTGAGATTACCAATTCAGCCAGTCTGGTGTAAAATAACAAAATTAGCTTAGATTTTAATTGGTTGATTAATTAATCTCCACGTCCGAAGTTTTTAATCACAGTTTTTAATCTAGATGAACCTTCTCAAGAAAACTGTTTTGCAAAGCACGGTTTGTGTAGCACTCTAAATTTCAAGTGAAGAAGTTAAGTTCTTGTATACTGTAACTACAACAATTTCACCTCCAAGTCAAAAGTTTTTGAAAATACTACTCTGCCAAGGCAATTTAAGGTATATTGTGTGTAAAAATATTACACATACTTACTTTGTGCCCTTGCTTGACTCAGCCAAACTCAAGTCCTCACTACTCCTCTTGGATAAGACTGAGTTTGTTCATTAGTTATAGTTAGATTCTTTACCCTTATTTTGAATACTTCTGGCATTTTTTTTATGTATTATCTGTGAATAACTGCTTCCTTGCAAAAAATTTTTATGCTTCAACAGAACTGAACTCTCTCTCTCTCTGAAGATGTTCAGTAATAGCAGTCCTATTCACCATGCTGATACATCTTTACAAGATTCTTCTTTGATACCTCTTTACAAATGGCATTAGTATAATTCTTTAAGTGCTAATTCCTAATGGAGTTTAACGACCATTGCAAATTCACTTCTGTCTTTAGTGGCGCTGATTCAGAGCTCTGTTTTCTGTTTAGTGCAGTTTTTTTTTTAGTATACATAGACTACAATACCCCTACAATGCACAAAGATTAATATTTCCTTCTAATGAACACCAGAGAAATCAGTGTACGAAAAAAAATTTAAATATTTAAATAGGAAATTTTTTACATCATATGAAATTATTTAAACATAAAGAGCCAATAGGCTTCATTTATTCCGATCGTTGAGTTTCTTATTCGGTTTTGAAACAATGTGGGATTTAATAACTCCTTAATTTAAATAATGAAATTATATTTTTGCTAATAGTTGGATATATAGCGTTTTGAATGTTATATTCTAAATACAACGGATTAATGTGATATATTGCCTCCTCATGTTTACAATTCCAGCTATCCAGTATCTTATCTAACATCCAAAATTCATTTATTCCTATATTTGTAGTTTTACTTATTATCTTAACATCAGATCCTTGCCTAACATTAGGAAGTCTGAAAAGCATTTTTTGTAATCTTCAATATTTCATGTTTTATCTAATTCTTGTCCTCCAATCCTAACATTTGATTATTCAAAACAGCTGATTTTTAGAACTGAATGCAGTTGGATTCATGCAATTCGCTGTTATTAACAACTCAATTATTAATGTAATCTTTTTTGTCAGCCTGTTTGGCTGAGTGGATAGATGCTTTTCATGCATATTAGAGATTTGAAGTGGTTTCGAGTACCATGTTTGGTCCTGAAATTATTTGTAGATAATTTCTAGATAGAAATTATCTAGAAAATGAAACCAGTGTTCATCCATATAAAATATCTGTCTGAAAACTGCAAATGGTTGAGCTTAGAAAATTCTGAGGATGCTAAACTGCCAGATTTAATTTTCTATATGTTACTCAAAACTAGAGGAATTATTATCGTTATCAACAGACCTCCATGGAATCAAGAGATTCATCGTGAGAGATCCCACTCTCATACACAGCTCATCATACCTCGACTTAAATGCACTCACCACACTCTCAGGCAGTGCATTCCAATCACCCAACACTCTCCATGCAAAAAATCTATTTCTCACACTCACCTTATACAGCTTCTAGGGATGGCCTGTCTCCATATATTCTATGAAAAATCTCATCCATGCTTATCTGATAATTATCCCTTACAATTTATATGTCTCAATCATGTCTCCCCCTCTTCTTTCTATCCACTAGGCTTTGTAATTTGCATTCTGTCAATTTTTCCTCATATTACACATTCCAGAGATCAAAAACCAACTTAGTCAATTGTTGCTGGACCCTCTCCAACATCCATTTGAAAACCTGGTGACCAAATCTGTGCACAATAATCCATATGCGGCCTGATCAAAATCAAATCGAATCTGATCAAATTCTGCATGACATGGGAACATATTGATGTTGACACAGTGTCAATGTATGCATATTTGTGTGATTCAATAAAAAATTAATGATAGTTGTCAATGCAAGGTGTACTGGATAGGAGAGAAAATGTTTTTTACTTCTTGCTGTACACATCAGTAGTTAATAGTGGTTTGCATGTCATGTCATTTGTATTAACATATTACATATGCTGCATTTAAGGGATAAAAAGGGAGGGGGAGTGCTATTGATGATAGAGAAAGAGTTATGTCCATACAAGGTAGAGATGCAAGAGGGAAATAGGGCCAGTGGTTTTGAGGCAGTATGGTGTGAGATAGAGGTGAATAGAATCAAATACTTGGTGGGATGTTGTTATAGACCTGGTAATGTGGATGGTGGTGATAGTGAAATGTATAGTCAAATAAGCCAAGCAAATAAGAAAAGGGTGATCATTATGGGTGATTTTAATTATGGCAATATAGACTGGATTGAAGAGATAGCGACTGGAAGTAAAGAAAATGAGTTTCTTGAGTTTTTGAGGGATAACTACCTCAGACAGTATGTAACAGAGGGCACACGAGGATTAAGGGTCTTGGATTTGGTCATCTCATCGGAGGATGTAATTATAAATGAGGTGTCAAATCATCCACCAATTGGTGAAAGTGACCATGAGGTGATTACCTGGGTGGTTGCCAGCAGTGCAAGGACCCCTGTGAAAAAAGGGTATATGTGGAACTACAAGGGGGGTGATTATGAAGAGCTCAGGAGACAGCTTGCAGATGTAGCATGGAATGAGGAGTTAGCTGGAAAAGAGATCAATGCAGCTTGGGGGATTTTCAAAAACTATTTAGTAGATGCAATGTCTAAATGTATACCACGGGTGAGAAGGTTAAATAAGGTAGGTGTGAGATGGATGAATAAAGAGATTAAGCATGCAATACAAAAAAAAAGGCATTGTGGAGACAGCATAAGAGAAGTGGAAGTAACCAATTTCATGAGGTCTACAAAGACCAGGCAAGGAGGGTGACTTGGTTGGTGAGAGTAGCTAAAGAGAGGTATGAACAGCAGTTAGCTAATGAAGCCAAAAAGAATCCTAGGGAGTTCTTTCGATATGTAGCCAGCAAAAGAAAGAATGATTATGGAAGGATGACATTGATTGGAGGAAATGGTATAAAGACAGCTGTTGCAGAATGTGTTGTGGAGATACTTAATGAGCAATTCATAAAGATCTTTCAATCTTGTGAATGTGACTTCATGGAGAGATTAAGAGCAGTTGATGATGGGGAGGAGAGACTGACTGTAAGTGAGCAAGAGGTGTTTGGGGAGTTGAGTAAACTAGATGTAAATAAGGCTGTGGGACTTGATAATATATCACCACGTATTCTGAAGGAGTGTGCCAGAGAGTTGACACCTGCCTTGACATATTTTTTTAATACGAGTCTTGCACTTGGTCAAGTTCCTAAAGAGTGGAAGGAGGGCAAGATTGTGCCACTTCATAAAGGAGGTGATCGAACTCAAGCATCAAACTATAGGCCTATCTGTGTGTCAGGTGTTGTGGTTAAGTTGTTGGAGAAGCTTGTGAGAACTAGGATCCAGAGTTGGGTTGACAACAATGGTATAATCTTTGATGGACAGCATGGATTTGCTAAAGGGAGGTCATGTTTTAGTAATCTACTTACTTATTACAATAAAGTGACTGCTTCCTTGGACAGAGGAGAAGGATACACAGTAATATACTTGGATTTCACAAAGGCTTTTGATAGAGTACCTCATGATAAGTTGACAGTCAAACTAGAGCAGATGGGGTTGGATATTAGATTAGTGCATTGGATTGAAGACTGGCTATCTGATAGGTATCAACAAGTTGTGTATGGGGGTGCAATATCCAGGAAAAGGAAAGTCACTAGTGGAGTGCCTCAGGGGTCTGTTTTAGGGCCATTACTATTTAACTTATATATTAATGATATTGGTGAAGATTTGGATGGAGATATTCAGTTGTTTGCAGATGATGCAAAGTTGGGACGAACCATAAAGAGTAGTGAAGATGTTGTGGCCTTGCAAGAAGACTTGAATAAATTGAGTGATTGGGCAAGCAAATGGGGATGTGAGTTCAATGTTGCAAAATGTAAAGTTTTAAAATTTGGAAAACAAAGATGGGATGCAGAATTTATGCTTGGTGAGAATATATTGTTGGAAGTAGAGGAAATAAGAGATCTGGGGGTGATAGTGGATAAGGATCTAAAATTTAGGGGACACATCGCTAAAATTGTGAAGACAACACAAAGACTTCTGGGAATGATGCGGAGGACACTGACATGTAGAAGTAGGGAGATACTTGTTCCAATGTATAAGGCTTTGATTAGGCCACACTTGGACTATTGTGCCCAGATTTGGTCACCGGGTTTTCAGAAGGATGAAGAGATGTTGGAAAGGGTCCAAAGGCGACTGACTAAGGTAGTTTCTGACCTCTGGAATGTTGAGTATGAGGAAAGATTGAAAAGATGTAATTTGCAGAGTCTCGTGGAGAGAAGGAAGAGGGGAGATATGATAGAGACCTACAAGTTGGTAAGGGGTTGTTATAGGATCAATGGTGGAGAAGTTCTACAGAGAATAGTGGGAGATCAGGGGAGAACCAGAGGTCATCCCTGGAAACTGTATAAGGAGGGTGTGAGTAAGGGAGTGAGAGGCAGGTTTTTTTCGTGCAGAGTTGCGAGTGATTGGAATGCCTTGCCTGAGAGTGTGGTGTCTGCAAGTAGTTTGAATGTGTTTAAGACACGGTATGATGAGATGTGTGTGTAAGATAAAAGGATGAGTCTCCTAGATGAGTCTTTGACTCCATGAGGTCTTGTTTAATAATAATAATAATAATAATAATAATTTACCAGTTTCTCTTCCCTAAGCAAGTGTACACAATGAACTGTTTAAGAAATGTCAAGAGAAAGATACTGTTTAAATAATTTTGTACTCAAAGTCTCAAAGAAAAAACGCTCATACTTCTCCAATTTACCTCTGAAGAATGCTAATGTTTTGTTAACTATTAGTGCTACAGTGTTTTTTTTTTTTTTTTTAACTTCAGCAGAATCAAGTCTTAAATGTATGTGCATGAAGTAACTTCATAAGTGCTTTTATGCATATTGAGAGAGCAGACCTCACATTGCTCTATTAATTACAATGAAAATCTCATTCCTTAGTGAGTATATGTTGCATTTAATGATAGTAAATAAGAGAATAGATGCTTTGAATTTTCTTTGGTGAAAAACCAAACTCCAGGAGAAATTTATATACTGAAAGATGGCTTCTGCTATTTAGTTTACTTGCAGGCTAATTCCAAGTATTTAGCTCTGCTGATAAAATTATTCTATAAGAAAATTTTCCTAAGGATTGACTCTGTCCAATTTATGCTTTCTAGAGAATGTGTGTGATATAGCTGTACAGTCATATTTTCTGATGCAGTTAAAAATCTGAGCTTTGAGAAGTTGAAAAAACTGTATGTAGTCAGTATTTGGCACAGGTATATAGGTTTTGTTTGTTTGTTTGTTTTTTCTCTCAGACATTCAAGTTTTTAACACTGCAATTCAGAAGGAAAAAAAATCAGCTATGGAACCTCACACTATTTTAGAAAAATACTATACCAATTAGGGTTTAGGAATATGAAAGGGCAGCAGTGGTCTGCCATACTCTCACGCTGCAGTCTTCAAATCATCAGTAGCCCTGAGCTATTATACTTAACAAATAACGATTGGAGACTGGCTGCCCACTGAATTCCAAAAGTTAGTTAAGGCTATGTTCTCCTTACTCCTTTTGGGAATATTACATTTGTGGATTTATTTATATACAGCATACCTTATGCATGTTGAATAAGTTTGGTAACTTGATGAGATCAGTTAACTGCTTTTATTGTTTTGAAGAAAAAGAGAGTTGCTTTGTGAATAAATAAAAACTAGTTTCTTTAGAAAGCTTCATATTGTTATAACTTCTTTCTAATTTCAATAAATAAATTTTTGAAATCTGGAAATGGATTTTGATTGGTCTTTATAATGACTTTAATACTTCTTAAATATTCAAATAAAAAAATACTTGAAGTTTATTTTTCCAGTTAATTTTTGAAGCAATATTATTGGCTAAAGTTTCATTCAAGGTTTTAATTAATTTATTGGGTATGTTTTTCAGCAAATGATAAAAACAGTTTGTCTTCTATTTATGTAAATATTTAATGTTTACACGACAAAGAGATCACGAAATACATTTCATCACTACATAAATTTTAGATCCATCAAGCATTAACATGTGTTGTCAAAAAAAAAAAAAAAGAAAGAAAGAAAAGAAAAAGTATGAAATTTTGTGTTACACATGAGGCTAGTAAATAATACATAAATTATGAATAAGCAAAAGATTACTGAATTTTACTCAAATGGTATTTTTTGGTTTTTCTGGTCTAAAAAGGAAAACTGTTGAAATAAACATGAAATCCATCAGAAATAAGATTCGTTATGCTTTGCTTAGCCAAATTTCTTTTCCTAGCTAGAATCCAAACAAGTTGGTGTAATGTTCTGTGTTACCATAAAATTGCATTTATTTTGCATTCTATACAATTGCTGTTTGAAATGTTTGTGAGAGGAGTTTGCTCAGAATAGGGGAAAGAAAGAGAAGAATGATTATTATTTTCGTCTTAGTTTCTTTCAGAATGTTTACTTGCCCTTTCCATCAGTCCAACAATATTTTGATCCTATTTATCGAAATATTTCATCATACTTTTGCAGGGGAAAAAAAAATCTTGTATTGCAGAAGTGAAGGTATCATTGTCATATGAATAATGAATATTAGTCAATTTTCATTTGAGTAAATTACAGAGACTACAACCATGTTAGGAATAATTACTTTAATTTCCCAATATTTCGGCCTTCATATTAAGGTCATTTATATACCTGGAGTATATAAATATATATACAAAGATATATACATATATATTGACCACCATAATCTTAACAATAAGGTCAAAAAATCCCAAGAATGGATGGCACATATTCTACCTGCATAACCTTTTGGTCTAAGAGTTAATTATAATTAGGACTGTAGTAATCTAAGATCTTAGCTTTAATGTAACAAACACTTATGTTAAATTATTGATCAGGCCATCAGTTTTGCTGTATTAAAATTATTTATATGAATTTGTTCTCTGAATGATGTTACAAATAGGATATAGCTTTAATGTAGTCAGGTCAGCAGAATAATGGTTGGTCAAATCATTGTCACTTTGGCATATTGTTTGAAATGTAATATGGCTTGTCTTTGTATATATTTATATTTACATATTTGTGTATGTATACTCTGGATGATGATCTTAATATGAAGGTTGAAACATCAGGAAATTAAAGTAATTATTCCTAACATGGGATAGGCTCCATAATTAATTTAAATGCATGCTGATTACCATGTAACATAAAAGGAAAGGATTAGTCAATTTTGTTTTCATGTCAGGAACAGATGATGGTCGCATAATGCAAACTATGATGATTGATGTGGATACACATACTCTTAAAAGATGAAATAATGTAGAATCCAAAACCTTCACAGACCTCTGAACTATTGTTTTTGTGAAAGAACATCTTTCTTCAACTTTTCAAAATATTTAGCTTTGTTTTCATACAAAATACTTAAGAAGACAGGATAATATTATCTTGTTATTGTCTTATTCTTCATCCTCTCAGTTATCCTAGAACACAGTTGTTATTACCATAACTAGTTAATAAACTTATTATTAACATGAGCCCTCCTTTTGAAATGCTCATTCCTGAAGGTCCATGCTCCCACACAAATAGATCTGTAAACCGTGAGCTTAAATCCATTCACAGTTTCTGCAGTCATCACACTCTCAGGCAGTGCATTTCACTCACCAACCACTATCCATGCAAAGACCCTACATCTCACTCTTTTATTCACATCCTCATGATATCTCTTCCAGGGATGGCCTCTTGTTCTACTATTGTCTCTCTCTCTCTCTCTCTATGAAAAATCTCCACATTAATCTGGTAACAACACCTTACTAATTTATACATCTCAGTCACATCCCTTTGTTCTATTTACGAAGCTCTGCAATATGCCTTCCCTCAATCCACCATCACTCCTAGATGGGATGTTATACTCTGCATTCCATCTTTGCCTACCAAATTTCAAGACCTTGCACTCTGTAACATTAAATTGACAACTCAGCACTCTTGTCCAATTATACACTCTCTTGAGATCCTTTTGTAAGGCCACATCATCTGCTCTTCTCTGCTCCTGAAAGTTCTTCCCAACTTTGCATCATCCACATTCCATAGACCCAACACTGGCTTAGTTAATCTTCTCTGGATCCTCTCCAAGATATCCTTATCCCATTGAAAACCAGGAGACCATATTTGTGCACAGTATCTATATGTGGTCTAATCAAGGACACAGTTATAGTTCCCTTGTATAACCTCTGTTTCTGTATGTTGAGGTCCTCCTCATCATTACCATAATCACTGTAATGTTTTCACAGTTTTAGCAATGTGGCTCTTAAACTCAGGTCCAAGTTTAGAGTTCACATTGTCTCAAATCCACCATCACTCTTAGATAGGATGGAAAATACTTACCAAATTTCAAGACCTTATACTTTGTAACATTAAACTGATACTTGACCCTCTTGTCCAATTACACAGTTTCTTGAGATCCTTCTGTAAGGCCACATCATCTACTCTGCTCCTCATAGTTCTTCCCAACCTTCCATCATCTGCAAGCACATCTCCAATTAAACAATAATAGCCCCAAAACATACCCTGTAGCATTCCACTAGTGACCTTCCTCTTTTGAGCTATCACTTGCCCATACACAGCCTACTGATGCCTCTGTGACTGCCAACCACCTATTCAACTTGCCAGTCTCTTACTTAATCCCATCAGTTTCGATATAGTTGATGAATGAACTATATATAATGAAATATTGACAATTTGGCAATATACCAAAGGCCTTTGAAAAAATACACATATGCCACTATATATGCATATCCCTTATCTAGTAAATTTGTCACCTTGTAGTACATAAGGAGACTGCCAAAATATGACCTTAAGAAATCTATGCTGCAATCATAAAGAATACTGCTATTATCAATCCATTTCTGAATTCTAGTCCTCACCTGCCTCTCTTAACACCTTAATGAGACACACAGATTGACCTATAATTTGTAATACTCTTTTATAAAGTAGAACAATTTTACCCTCTTTCCACTCCTTTGGGATTCACCCTGTTGCAAACTTGTAACTCATTTTGTTGTTTATTTTGCCCAAGAGAATGAAATGAACATTGAATCATTTTATTTCATTCATTTGAAAAAAATATACCAAGAAGGCAGAATAGCATAAAAGTTACCTGATTAACGTCAGTGGAAAGAATGCTACGTAGGCTACTCTAAATTGATATTAACATGGATCATCTTGAATCAGTTTCTGAGTATTAGTATTTGCATCATTTCTTGCTCCTAATCCATTCATATCCATGGACCATAGTATTAACTGGATTTATCTCAGAATTATATAAAATTTAAATGTTAAAATGTGTCTTTGGTCAAGTAGAAAACATCATACATGCTGAAACTTTAGCAATTAGATGCTTAGAAGGTTTTCATTTCTTGTAACATTGCTGAATGGTCACTCATTTTTGATGACTGTTTCTTGAACCTTTCAACAAACTGAAGTAGTCATAGCAGAAAGTCTTCTCAATTGCAGGTCATCTTTAGAGGTCATATACTTTGTGAATTTTATATAAATGTTTCTTAGCATGTTAGTTGCTTTGCTACCTTTACTCTTTTATAAATATTTAGTCATTTAATAAGGTGTTAAATTATTATGGTATACATCATAATTAATCAAAAATTTTCAAAAAAAAAAATCAAAGCTAAATTTAAGGGCAAGTTAGCCAATAATGGACTGTGGTTTTGGAATTATTGGGATAGCAAATTCCTTATACCATTTAAGTTACAAACTTTTCAAACAATTAATCTAATTTATAGGTTTAAATTACACTGAATATAAACTCAGCTTTTTTTTTATTATTATTTAAATTTCATTAGTTATTTTTGTTTCCTTATTTTGAAATGCTTAGTTTTTACTAATTTTTAACCAAACCCTGTATTACTTTCAAGCATGAACCCTTGGAAGAAGTGGATATATCAGGTGCATATATTTTTTCCTGTAATGATTAATTTTAAGTCAAATCATACACTGAAGATACCATACTTGGTGATTTTTTAATATAAAAGTGCATGACCCCCTGCAAAACCAAACATTAATTATATTTGCAAGATGAATAAAAAGTTCAACTTCCATTCATGCAAATACTTTGCGGTTCATGAGCTTTTTTGTGAAGATGATTTTGGGTTTCAAGAAAGGAAGAGAATTTTGAGATGTGATTAACCACATCTCAAAATTCTGTTGAGTCACTAGTTTTCACAACAGATCACCATCACCCACAAATAACAGGTTATATGCTAATTGCCATGAATCACATATAGCATCTAATTAAAGTGATCTCTTAATTATCCAGCCTTCAGATAACTGAATCCTCCATTAACCAGTAGGTTAGTGTGTTGTCAGCTGACTTGATAATAGCACTATATTGCTGTACCTTCAATTCACTGACCTTCAGTTATCTAACCAGCAGATTGATTGCCCAGTGAGGTAGGATAATTGAGAGCTTACTATACTTTCATCTGTATATTCTATATATATATATATATATATATATATATATATATATTAAATTAATTCATCTTCATTTTAGCAGGTGAAGTGTAATAAACATAATCTCAGTGTAATTTGTCAGTTTCACCTTCTCATTGATTGCGGCCTGTTTTCATAAAAGAGCCTCTGACAGAAAGTTAATTATATCCTCAACCGGGAAGGAGCAATACTCCTTACTTTTTTCTAGGTAAAGGAAATATAACTAGATCCTTCAGAGATAGTAGATGGTTTTCCTTGCCTATTATGACATCACCACCACCATCATTTTTTTTTTTTAATGGGTGAAATAAAAAACACCCATGAACTAACCAATCATGAAATACTAAGTATGAACTTCAGAACTTTTGTCTTTCTTTTTCTTTAATCTCCTCTCCATTTTCTTTCTTTGGTTTTTGGATAATTGCTGCAGTCTTCTGATCTCGCATTTGACTTAAGTGCATTATTGGAATTATTCTCTTGGGCATTGAGTACCTTTATCTCTCAGTTTGGTTTTAATTACCATCCTTTATTCATGTCCTAGTTTTTCAATAAATGCCCATTTAAATGTATAAAGAATGAAGCATAATGATGATAGATTGGGGGATTTGTTGATTGTAGATGTTGGCTGATGGGCAGAAAAGAGAACATATGATAGAGACATTTAAGTTACTAAAACTTTTACAGGATTGGTGCACAGAAAAGTCTCTCGGCAAGGGGAGAACAAGGGATCATCCCTGGAAATTGAGTGGTTAGCAAGAGTGTGAGAACTAGATTTTTGAATTGGAAAAGTGGTGAATGAGTGGAATGGGTTGACAGTCTGTTGTTAGTGCTTTGTCAGTGAATGCTTTCAAGAAGAGGTACAAGAGATATTGTGTGAAAAGTATAGGAATAACCAAAAATAAAAATCTTTCATTTTGCCCAAATGCTGCTTACATTATGCATTTACACTTTGCTTGCTCGCTAGAAGCAATTTGTCAAAGTTTGTACGTATCCCTGATCTCTAGTATCATACTTGTCCTCAACCTCTTGCATCAGTAAGCTTTTATCATCAACTTGACAGTTACTTTACAATGTCTTCCTTAAAACTTGTGCAACAAAGAGAGATCAAACAAAAACCTTGAGTACCATAGTCATCTGTCCTCAGCTAATATCTCTCCAGTTTTCAGAATTTGTGTACTATAACTGTACTATTTTATGTCACCTTTTTTCTTATTTTTATGCCAATACACCAGTTGCGGGTTAAACTGACTGAGGGCCCTGGTGGTAAGATTTACAGGATCACTAAAAAAAAAGTATTTATATATGTATATGCTACAAAGAAAACTAGGACTTCACTATAACAAAAAATTAAACACACCTAATATCTGATTTAATATTTTTATTTCAAAACATTGCAATAAATTTTTCTTTTTAATAATATCAGGCATAAAATATATAAAAATTAAAATTACAATAAAATGATAAAATATTTTAAGAAAAAATAAATAAATTTTTTCCTACATTTTTCTCTAGCAAATTCATGAATTATTTTCGAAATATCGATGTTATTTAATATTTCTTGTTCCATATACAATAGCGCCATATTGTTTAACCTTTCTTCTGACATCGTACTTCTTAGGTAGTTTTTTATCTTTTTTAAGCCAGAGAAAGATCTTTCTTCTGATGAATTGGAAATAGGAATAGTAGGAAAAAAAATTTAATTAAAGTTGATGCTCAGGTCCCCATTTCTAGTTCAGCCCCTGGTAGCCGCTAGGTCTGATACCTGCTTGATCTGCTTCTGAATACCATACATAAAATGACTAGACAAGCTACCTCCAGTAGCTCACTCAGTATTGATAATGTCCTTTGATTGGAAAGCCCCAGGTTTAAATCACATCTGGGATATGAAGAATTCTTATAAGGGCTTTTCCTGCCAGAAATTCAGATTTTTTGTTCTGCAAAACATACAATTAACAGACATAATATACTGGCCTCATAGCCTTTGGCCTTAATTTCAAATAACCACAAAAACAGTAACAGTCTGCTCCTTAACAATTTAATGGATCATTTAGGTCTAACACTGCCATCACTAAGTTTCTCCATCTGTCTCAGTTATAGGCTGAATTTGATGTAGTAGTCATCCAATTGTCCTAGGTCTTTTATTAACACATCTGTTCATTTTGTTCAGAATCCTCTTTTTTTCTTATTAGACTTCTCAATTCTCTCGTCTATCTCTTGATACATATCATTGTAGCTATTATTGTTGATTCCTAGATAGGTAAAACTATCCACTCGCTTAAAGATATAATTATCAACAACCAAGTTTGATCATTCTTGATGGATCCTCGAAATGCACATATATTTAGTCTTTTCCCAATTTATGACAAGACCTTAGGCTTACTTGCCTTAATAAAATTAGATGTAGTTTGTATAACATCCTGATGAATCTCCTAGAATCTGGCAGAGTCCACATTTTATTTCAAAACTGAACAAATGTTCCAGTTGGAAATGTACCTTACAGAGGGTGTGGCAGTTACATAATCATATCATATTTATATACTTTTGTTAATTCAAAAAAAAAAAAATCTTCTCATTACATCTTATAGTGCATTTCAATGTATACTGTCATAAGTTTGTTTATAGTCCACAAATGTTAAATATAATTCTTTATCAAATTCGTAATATTTTTCTAAGAGTTTTCAACTTTCCCTTGCAGAAGACACACTTGATAATAGTCTACAATGATGTTTGAAGTATATACATGAATACTTTCCAGATCAGTATATCTTCCAAGAGGGGGGATACCTCTGTAGTTACTGGTAATTTTGGGATCTCTTTTAAACAAAAAATTAGGGCACTATGTATTCCAATCAATTGGGATTTTTTCTTTTTGCCATATTAGCTTCATGAGTTCATAAGCGTTAAAGTTGTCCTTAACAGCTGATATTTATGATTAACTACTGCAGTTTTCTTTTCATTAGCTGCCTTTTCTTTTGACACATTATTTTACTGGTAGCATTTTTAACCTATTTCATTACATTTCTTTATAGCCTCTTTGCATGCATTTTTGGTCCTTTTTCTTTCTGTTGTTTGTAATTTGAATGATTTCTTCTGTTCACTGTTTTGAGTCCACTTTTTGATATTATATCAATTAGTATTTCTATTTCTGTCAACATTTCTCCTTTTGGTCTTAGCTTGAAATGTACTGTTACCAGATAATGATCAGTATCTACATCAACTTCTCTGTAAATACGGACATAGTCTGTTTGGTTGCTTACTGTTCCATTTCTGGAGAATTAAGTTTGTTTATGGATATTTCTTCTGGGAAAGTGCATGCTACTAAATCCTCTGTAGGATGCAAAGTTAATAGCTCTAGGCCAATTTTTAGTCTTGTTTCTTTTCCTGTTTTAATATTGGAGTCACCCATAACTAATTTTACACAATGAAGAACCATACCTTTCTAAATTGCTCTTTAAACTTTTTAAAGGGCCTGATAAAATTTCTCTTGCTCTTGATAAAATTTATCTTTTACATCTTCATTTGCATAGCCATTTACATTTACACATCAAACAGATGTCCAGAAATATAAATGAGTCAATTATCTGCAGGTGTGATCACGCGATATCACGTGATGCAAGTTCTCACCAGACGGACGATCACGCGTTATCGTGTGGGCGTCGCTATCAAGTGAAAAAAATTGGCCACCACACGAAATTCCAATTTTCAGCTTGGCAATGAACTTGTTAAGAGTGTATTACTTCAGTTGATTCCTTGAAGACCATTAATAGGAAAGTAAGTCTTCTAAGTAAAGTGTATAGGCAGATGACACTCATTTCATGGTATTCTATAAAGATGTTGGAAGTGAGACTAGTAGCAGTATGTTTCCTTTTGTATTCAGTATCATTCAAACGTTATTGTTACAGATTTCAAAACTTTTTTTTTATGATTTCTTTCAAAAAAAATTGCAAATCTAACAAAATATCTAAACATTGAAATCATGTTATGGACTATTTCAGTATCCAGAACTTAAACTGACTTCCTTTTCTAATTTTTCTGATGAAGAAATATCAAAATGTTTGCTGTTATCACTGATCTTACATAAACTTTCCTTCTACACCCATTTCATAACCATTTTTCTTTTCAAATACAACATGAATTGCAGCACTATTCTTGGTAACTCAGACCAAAATCTCATCCAAGTTTTCCATAGTACAAAAAGTCCTTCCCCAGTCACTCCTAATCTTGTGATTGGCTTCCTATTTTCCTGATTCAGATGCTTGTACTAACTAACTAAAATAATTCTTAATGGAATGAAGGTCTTCATCCTCCATTCCACCCAAGATCATTATCCAAGCCTTAGTTTTCCAACAAGTGTACTAAAGTAATGCATGGAAAATATTTGACATGTTACAAGTGGCCCATGACAAAAACTCCACCTTTGCATTCAGCCTAGACTACAGCTTACAAGACTGAAAAATCAAAAAACTCAAAAGTAACTTATAAGAGCCAAATGGTCATCGATCTTTCTGATCTCAAACTAAAGCCATTGAATCTAACTTCTGCCCTTCTTGCTTCAATCTATCTCCCACATGATACTATAACATCACTCAGAGATATGGCTGATCTCTAGCATTATTCTTCTCTTCCATCTTTTGCACAGATGACCAAGGCAAATTATCCTCCATTATACCAGTAACAGTGTACTGCATACTACCTCTGGTCTTTTATCAGAAAGACATCACAAAAATCCTAAATAACTTGGATATCATGAAGTCTCAGTTGTGATGGTATACTCAGAATTTAGCTCTCCTTTCCCTTATCATCTTTATTGTCTTTTATATTCATCTGGCTACTATCATACAGCATGGAAGTAAGCTTATATTCAGTTCACTCTCAAAAAAAAAAAAAAAAAGGGAAAAAAAATTAAAGTTAGTTGTCAAACTATTATTCCATTTGCTCACCTCTCAAAAATAATAGAGAAAGTCATCAGGTAGTTATCTTCTTCACAACCCAGAAAACCCACATATTAATCATTGACGACCAGTATGAATTCTACCACTCTCGA
The DNA here is from genome assembly GCF_054136105.1 of Typopeltis vanoorti. Lineage (NCBI taxonomy): Eukaryota > Metazoa > Arthropoda > Arachnida > Uropygi > Thelyphonidae > Typopeltis > Typopeltis vanoorti. The sequence continues at coordinate 26,211,292 of NC_143552.1, forward strand.
TCCACAGCAAATTTCCTTGTAACCATCATTTGAACACAAGCCATAGAAATGTTTGGAGAAACTCGTAAAGCTACTTGGCATTTTTTAGCATGCCAGATCAGGTTTGACACAAAGCCTGTTCAGAAAACAAACCATGATAATGGATAGTTTCCTCTCTTCATATTTGTCATGAATATGTAATTCTCAGACTCCATACTTTCTCTTGGGGGAAGAGGGGGGGGCTATTCCTTACCTTTAGAATAGTTTTTATATCTGGAGTGTTGGTGTAATAGAAATTTCTCAGAATGCTTGATGCTATGCAGAAAAGAGCAGTTCTATTAAATATTTCCCTCACTTCTCACAGGTTCATTCCATTCACATGCTTTTAAATGTCCTGTTTCTGGTATCTCTGTAATTATTTTCATGGGCATTCTTCTGCTGAACTGGCTTATATTACATGACACCTCCATTAATCCAGGAACTCATTGTGGGAAGCATCTCTTCACTGGCTAGTTTACATAGTTTGTGGGAGGATAAATCCCTTGAGTTATACTCACGTCAACTGAACTACAGAGGCTCCAGTAAAGTCTTTATGATGATGATTCCTTTTGTTTAATGTGATATCACCCCACACACACACACACACAAAAAGTAACTTGTTTATTATAGGTTTACAAAAGTAAACCTGTAATACATTCATACTGTGGGTGGACTAAGGATTTTTTTTCCTTTTTTTTAAATTAATTTAATTAAATTTTTTTTTTTTTACATAGTTCAGAAATTCTACTCTAAAGACTAAACAAGAAACGTTTTCAAGCATTTCAGGCCTCCTATAAGTAGGGTAGAGGTCTCACACTGGGTGATGAAATTCATCTGGTTGACAGATTGACAAGAATTGAACCTAGGCCTTTTCCAATGGAAGAACACTTGTTCTGTTATTCTTCCAAATGTACTACAGAGGCTCCAATCATGTCAACCACTGAGCTGGCAGGTCAACCAAGTGGTTAGTGTATCTGCTTTCCATCCAATATGCTTCAGGTTCAAATCCTGCCATACGCATGATGTTTGTGGGTCTTTAGATGAGAGATCACCACTTCACTGATTGGCAGTTCAAAGTGGGTTGAAAAAGTTTCAAGTTTGGACTCTACAACAATGTTTTTGGATCATGTAAAAAAAAAGAACTTTTAAAAAAATACAAATATATATATATATATATATATATATATTCCATTTTCCCAATGCTTGTTAGGCACAGTTGCCTGTCAGAGCCGACTAACTTGGCTTCTTTAAAACCTGATTATTGCTCTGATAAGACAATTAAACTTATCTGCTTTTCATATTGTGGGGAAGTGTATATTTTTTACTTACTCCCTAACACTCCAAATGGTTTAACTTATATTCAAAAAAAAAAAAAAAAGCACTAAAACTAAGCTCCTAATTAACCTTGCACACTGGTTTGTATTCTAGGTTATCTCACATAAACATCTTATCTCGTAAATTAATCCAGTAACCATTAAGGATTGAGTCTTCACACACCATATAATCAAAATAAAAATCTTGAATTTATAAAAAAACGCTATAAAGCACACTTTAGCTAAACATTTTCTCTTCAAATATTATGTGCTAACAATTATTATGCTTTATATCCATAACTTCAAGAATTTTAGCCTCTTGTCTTCTACAGAAACTTTTATTCCTTCTTAAATTCACACATAACATAAAAAAAACTGCTTTCTATCTGAGAGCCTAAGTCAATAAAATTCTTGCATCTTAAAGTCACAGAACACAAAAGAAAATGTATCTTCTTCATCCAATATACTTGTATAATGTGATTCATCTTCTATATGAAAGTAGCAACATACTCCATTGAATAAACCTTCTAAAAACCTTATCAAAAATTTTGTCACTTCAAAACAACTTAGTCTTCTATATGAAAGTTCCTGAGCAAATAACTAAAACCATATCAACAGTTTCAATAATTTTTAAGAGAGAGAATCCAAAATTTACTGGGTCCATTTCTATATGAACTGGATAGCAATAGTTTTTTCTCAATTTTAACTGAAATAAATCCTATATGGAATAATAACTAAAATAAACTTCATACTTATCTCTTTATACAAGGATCTTCCATTTCCAACTCTTCTAATTTCTGTTCAGTCTTCATATACAGAAACTCCACAAATTTTTTTCCTCCTCTGTTCCTTTCCTACTTCCTGAACATCTGAACACTTAGGAACGTCTGATAACTTTCTTTTTACTTCTGCATTTGCTTGGAAATGCATTAGAGCAACTTCCACTCCAGTTCCCTTGTGCCACCACTACTGTTTTCAGTGCTGTGCTTGAAATGATGACGATAGAGTTCTTTTCATAGTGCAAAGAAAGTTACTTAATTATAATTTTGCAATGAAAGTAGTGGAATTTATAACAGTTCTTCATTTCATAAGGTTTATGCACTGAAGTAAGTTTGCTTAATTATTTTCACATGAACACAGTGGTAACTTTCGCTTCCCTTGTTATTGACATATGTCAGAAGCAGTGGTTGTCTAAATACAAACAACACCAACGTTACAAAAGTTTTGACAGCTGATACAAAATTTCAATTAACCTCTAATATTTAATAAATTTATTTTACATGTAAACAAGACTTTATTATTCAAAAATAATAACATTCCAAAATGTCTTGCTCCCACCATACAAAAAGAAACATGTTTCAATAACTACCTGTGTTAAGAGAGACAGAGCCCAAGAATAGTCTGTTTTACACCAGTCTCCCCTTAATATTATACTTCCACTTCACTGTTTTGTGATACTCCTCATTTGGCCTCTTGTCCATGCTGCCAACCTTTTGTCTATTTTTAACTGTTCCAAGTATGTGATGTCCTTCCAGTGCCTTATGCAAAGTCCAGTAATATTGTGATATATCAGTTTTTCTTATTTTACCCATTGACATGAGTAATAAGAAAATTATTATTATTATTATTATTACATAACACCTCCAGGGAGTCCAAAGACTCATTGAAGGAGGGTACCTGCTCTACAACTCTCCATCTCCATCAATCCACCAACCACCACTGGTATTTCTTATGACTAATTCCTTTTCTGTCTTATTTATTTAACTTTTCTCATTTAAATCATATCACAATATTAATATTTTCTTTCTTTTGTTAGTTAATTTTACAAACTCCTTTATATTTTATATATTTTATTGGATGCAAGAATCTTTCTTTTTCTTTTAATTAATTCAACTATTATCTTTTATGCAGGGTTTTAATTTATTTTATTTATTCTTCATGTTACACCGTGATAGCTGAGAATTCTACATTCTTAAGATATCAGGTGTAACAATATTGTGCAGCCAGCCAATCAAAAGGTTTGAAAGTAGCTTTTCTCGTGAAGTGCTTTGTTCTCTGTACACTCCATGTAAAAATTAGCCAAAGGAGGAGAAAACCCCAATGCAATATCATTAATTTGTTTATAGTTTTGTCCTTGTCAAGTAACCTGCATGCATAGTAAATTTGAATAATTCAGAAACAAGGGGAGAGGGATTATTAAATTAAGAGTCTCTGTTAGGGGTACATTAGTAAAGTAAATAAAGATATGATATCAAAGCTTTGCATGATGTCTGAATATTTAAGGATGCAACTTTTTTTTTTTTTACTAAGATTTGAAATGAACAGAATTCAGTTCATATTTTGCTACTGCAACTTGAGTTAAAAATTTGAAATTTTTACTAAAGAACTGTATTCATTTAAAGTCATGGTTAGCTTTGATATCACATTTTTATTACTAATGCATCATTTAGAGACTCTTGATTTAATAAAGTCAAACTCTCCCTCCCTAATCCTGACATTTTTAAAATAATTGACTTATCACTTCATGCTCCCTAGTTAACAAGGTACTTCTGAATAGAACAATAGATATATTGTAAAATCTTGATGCAAACATTGCAGCTGGCTAGGTGGATTTTAGCATACGTTAAGAGAATGTTCAGGTGAAGAGAGAGGTGTGGAAATCCTTTAAGTTGTCATACTTGGCACAGTAATAGTGCCAGATGACATGGAACTGGGTGAAGATTGATTGTAGAAAAAGGAAATGTGAACAAGCTTATGGTCAGGGTTGCCAAGAGGAAAGCAAACATCTGCAGTATATTTTGAGAGAGAGAGAAGATTAAGAAAAGTTCCCGACTAGTGGGGAATTAATGGTGTGACAGCCAAATGCATTGATATGTAGCCTCCCTTAGTGGGTTGCTGATGTCCTAGAGGTATCTCTTAATAATATTGCAGCAATTCTCTGAGTTGATTTCACAACCTATGCCCTCTGAGCCTGAAATGTCTATTTACAATCACCCCAAGATCCTTTGCTTTCTCCATTCCTTACACAATTTGACTATGAAGCATCCCATTTGTGGATCATAAATTTCAAAAGGAAATTTAATTTAAATTTCAGTAAAGGAAAGGATTCTAAACCTTACATTTAATTGAATTAATCTGACATCCCCATTCATTTGCCCTCCTTTCCAGGTTATTCATATTCTTTTAAGAACCAAAACCTCAGCAGTATTATTAATAACCATCTGAAGCTCCACATCATCTGCAAACAACCAAATATCCTTTCACAATCCAGTGAGAGTATCACTGACATAAAGATGGAACAGTGATGATCCTAGAACTGAACCCTGTGGAACTCCACTTCTACTCCTAATACTGCTCCCTCATATATAACTCTCTAATATCTATCAGAAAGGCAATCCAGTTTACTAACTTGATATCCAAAGCCATATGTTGTAACATAAATACCAACTTGTCATGTGGTACCCTGTCAAATGCATTTGCAAAATAAAATAATAAAAAAAAAAGTCATGTATGCCTTAGTCTCATCAATGCTCTTGTTACTCTATTGTAAAATATTACTAAAACAAAACATTCACTCACGCAATCACAGCATCAGACAAAACAATTCCTCTTCTACATTGACTATCTTTCACATTCTCTTCAACCTCTAACATGCATCTGGTATCTACATGTCAGCATCTACTCGTTTCTGAAGCACTATCTCTGCTACTGCTACTACTGTAACCCAATATCAAAACACTTATCTCACCCTACACTTCCCATGATAACATTTAATGCACACATACACACTCTTATTCCTCACCTGCCACATTTTTTTAATCCATAGGATGCATACGTGCCACATCTTTAGCATGCGGCATAATTCTCAACTATGCTGAAAATAATGTAACCTTTAAATGGTGGCAGGCTAATTGACGATGTGTTTGATTTGGTGGCTCCCATGATGGATACATGCACAGTTAGATATAAGACAGACAATAAATTTATACCAAAAAACACACCAGTCATACAAAAAAAAAGCAGTCAAACTTATTTGCTAAAACTTAAAAATCAGTATTAATAAAGATATATACACAAAGTCCAATCTTAATGACAACAACAACAACAAAAAAAAAACTAAAAAATTATCTTAGCCTTCTTTTATCACCTCACATTGACTGACCAACCACTTTATCTTTTGGTTGGAAAGGCCTGAGTTTGAATCCTGTCCAAAATGAGAAGAACCTTTATCAGGGGTTTTCATCTGAATATGAGTTAGCTAGTCTGTTGCAGAGGTGTGAGGATTTTTCCTCCCAAAACCTTGAGTTTTTTTCATCCAGCAAAACAGGCAAATGTCAGAAGAACACATGCAATTAACACACATGGTATGCTATGCACATAGGTTTAACTGTCCTATCAGAGTATTAAATAGGTTTCTGAGATGACAGGTTACTGTGGAGTGTAACATATAACAGAAGATGGAGTATAATTTTTTTTCTTTTAAGTTGTTTGTTCAAATGGCTAATGAAAGTATAAAGACTAGTTTGAACTGATTCCATGTGGCCATTTGACCAATACATTCACATACTTAGCCATACTTTTGGTATTATAGGGAAGGAGTCAAAAGATTCCACTTAAAAATTTGCTATGGGAGGAAGGAGTGGAGAGCAGAGAGTTGTATCCTTTTCCTGCAGGAAAAATTTACTTCAAGTATCCTGATTGCAAGACACGGGAGAAAATAGCAGCAGTATCTAGTGGAAATGTGTTTTGTAACAATAGAATTATTTCTTTGAAAGAGATACTTGTGAAGCGCAGTGTTGAAGTATTTTTAATGCAGGAAGGGAAGAACCCTTTAACTCTTAGAGCATTGCTGCTAATTTCTTGGCTAAATAATAGGTGGTAACAGGATGCAGTGAGATGTTATTTTTATGGATATTAACAAACCATATATTCTGGGGTGAGGGCAGTAGTGTAGAACTAATTTTGTATCTACAGCAGTTGGCCAAGAGGTTACTTTACGAGTAAATCAACAGGTTTTCTTTTTTTTTTTTTTTTTTTTTTTTTTTTTTTGTGTGTGTGTGTGTGTGTGTGCATGTTTACTATATCATAATCAGCAGTTCACATGTGCTGGTATCTGCTACTAATAAGTTCACTTTTCTAGAGTATTCTCTTTATGGGCTTTAGAATTAGAATATCTTTATTCTTAAACAATTTCATTACTAAGTAGCCTTTCCTCCTTGTTCAAATTCTAATAATATTTGTTTATAATAATAATATTATAGGCATTGCTTATAATGATTTTTTTTTTATGTAGCTCCCACCAACGAAAGGTGGGTAAAGGTAAGTTTTTGTAAACCATTTATACCATGAGTAGGCTAAGAATTTATTTTTCTGTTTTTGTTAATTTTATATATATGTATATTTTTCCTCAGATTGCTAATAATATTTGTTAATAATATTATAAGCATTGCTTATAATAATTTTTCATGTAGCTCCCACCCATGAAAGGCTTTGTAAACCTATAATACATTCATACCTTGAGTAGGCTAAGAATTTTTTTTTTTTTTTTTTCATACATAGTTCAGAAACCCTGCAGAGACCAAAAAGAACATTTTCCAAGCTAATTCAGGCCTCAAATAAACAGTGTGGTGGTTTGGTCTCACACCAAGCAATGAATTTCATCTCCCACCTAAAGACAATTCTTGGATTCAAATCTGCAGCCTGTTAGTTAGAGAATAGATATGCTAATCACTCTGCCAACCAGGCTAGCAATGTTACGTTACTGACCAGATAAAAATTTGCTGTTTCTAACTTAATTGTATTTGTCACAGTGGTTGAAATGTGTTTCAAACAGATCATATCTAAAGCATCCAAGGATTTAGGCAGTACCATAAATTAAGGTCCTTGCTTAACAGAGATTGCTCATTTTTTGCTTGAGTATGAGTTGTATATGCATATGTATTTGCAAGAAGTTGTGAGTTGGAAGAAGTTAATTGCATGGTACTGTTCAGTGGTGGGACTTTGTTAAGTCTCAAATTTTGCCATGTGGTTGGCTTTATTGATGCTCAAAATAGGGCTGGAAAAGTTGTCAATAAAGCGCTTCAAAATATCTCAATAATACTATTTTTAACTGAACAATCTCATTTCATCTGTGTTAAATTGTACCAGGCTCCTTGTATATCTTTTCTCCATGGGTCTTTTAAAGGTAAGTAAATCACTCAGTCAAGATTTTTTTTTCTTTTTTTCTTCACATTTGACTCCATAGATGCCGTATGGTCACTCCTGTACCTCACTGCGTTTTGATAGTGAAGTCTTGCTAGAAGAAGTGGTAGGGTCGCAGATTCCGTTTCCACACAAAGTTAGTAGGACACTCACAAACTTCCATGCCCATGGCAGGATTCGAGCCTGCAGCCGCTTGGCTGGAGAGCAGATATGCTAACCACTCGGCCAACCAGGCCAGCAGTCAAGATCTACTTTTCACAAATCGAGGCTGCCTTCCCATAGAGTACCTTATTCCTATTCACCCATTTTTGAGTTCTACTTTTGAGTAGCTTCTCTTCAGTATCTTCACCACCACTCCTGAGATATTAATTCTCTAATTTGCTACCTTTGACTTGGAGCCTCCTTTATATAACAGAACTATTTTGCACTTTTTCCATTTTCTTGGGACTGTGCCATAACTGAGAATTAATTTTAAAGAGCCTGGTTGGGAGCACCACCATCAGTTTTCTTGCAACTATTCTTTCTGCTTCTGTTACCTGTTAACCTACCATAATCATTCCTCCTTTTACTTACTGTAGTGAAAGAATTCTTTTGGATTTCCTTTGTCCTGCTCTACTAGTTTATGATCATAATCTGAGTTTTCTTTCCTTATAGAGCATACGCAAGAAGGGTGACCAGCACCCTTCTTGCCTATGCACTATACATTCATGAGCTTGCCAATCACCTTTTCTTTATATTCCCTCCACAGCATTTTCTTTCCTTTGTAATTTCTACTTAATGATGATCCTACCCGAGTTAACCTCCTAATCCTAAGCATGCAATCCAATACTACTTCCTAAAACACTTTTTGACTATTTTCATGCACTGCTCCAAACTATCTCTTTTGTTTGGCATAATCTCTGGCATTGTAGTTCTATATGTACTCCTTAACTGAAAATTAAACATGTTTAACCACCTCCCAGATCAAGACTTCATGATTACTCTCTCCATTCAGAAACAAATTGGTTTTCCTGGTCACAGACAAGTCTTATGATGCTTTTGCCAAATTCAGCATTCTAAAACTCCTGGTCCCCTCCATTACTACTTGCTTTTCCTGGTAATTATTCCTTAGTATTCCTCCCCCAAGTGCCCTTTCCTCATTTCATTCATTGTCCCCATAGTTGAACTTCCCCACCATGATAATTACTTTGCTGTGCTCCTTAAGCTAATCTTCTGGTGAATGTCCTTTTCATCTTCCTTTACAACCTGGTCCATAGCAGTCACTATATATTTTGTCCTGTTTATATCTAAATGCACCACCTCCCATGTCCCTACTTTTCTGCTGAACTTGTTTGCATTTCTTCTGCTGTCAGCAATATGCCTCCCTCATCTTCTGTCTCTCTCCTTCCTGAAAGTACAGTATCCTTTACATTCTGTTTTTGTGATTATCACCCAAGGTAACTAGGAGTCCTGCTATGAAGATGAAGTATGACTTAATTAATGCCATGTCATGCCTCCATTAAATGTGGTGGTGAAAATCCTTTACCACCTAAAGATTTTCACAAATATTCATGCCACAGTGAGTTCAAACCCACACTGCTTGTTGGAAATGCTAACCATCCAGGTCTGACAGAAACCATAGAGATATATTCATAAAGCTTTCCATTGCTACCACAACTTTCAAAAACTAAGAATAATCAAGATGTTATTAAGAGAGACAAATCATTTCATCAGATGTCTTTTGACAAGAACTCTTAACCTCAGTAGATTTTACTGACAATGGATACAACCTAATGTTAAGCTCATTTCAAATTAGAATTACAACTATATGGTTTCTTAACTTACTTGACAAGAAATCATTTAAAAAAATCTGTTAATTCCTTTTATTCCCCATAAAGAATAGGTGATCCCATTTTAGACCTATCTAACTTTTGGAGCATGAAGAACAAAGTCCACCATAGATAATCAAAGATAGTTGTTCCAAGACTATCACTAATTTTAAACTGCATCTGGTAAAGAGAGGCAGACAAGTGCTGATATTTTCTTGCTCCCTAACACAATATGTATTCTGAAATAATGTAGGTTTTGCGGATGAAAAACCCAAGTTGTTATTATTATGGGCTGCTCCATGAGGTCCTTAGACTCATCAAGGTTCTGGGAGAAAACACTGTACTAGAGATCAACTAACTCAAGAACCAATCAAAAAAAGATTTTGATAAAGTTTCAAACTTTATCAAAACCTTTTTTTTGATCGGTTCTTGAGTTCTCAGAAAGGATATTACCTCTAGTCAGTAACTGGTATCAAACTTAGAATGGTCTTTCTTCAGCAGTCTAGCTAACACTATGGATGCAATTGCCATTTCCACAGGGCTACAGAGACTTCAGAAACCACAGGATTGGAACTTGGAATGTTAGAAGTATGAACCAAAGTAAGATGGAAATGGAGCGCAAGAAGCTGGATATATTGGGAATAAGTGAATTTAGATGGACAGGAATGGGCCATTTTCAGTCAGGGGACTATATGGTGTATTACTCAGGAAATAGATGGCTAGGTATGTGTTGGGTTATAATCCAGTGAGTGACAGAATCATTTCTCTCAGAGTGAGTGGACATCCAATGAATATGACCATCATTCAGGTTTATGCACCTACTACAGAAGCATCAGAAGAAGACATTGAAGAATTTTATGGCAAGTTACAACAAGTAATAGATGCAGCACCAAAGCGAGATTTATGGCTACTTATCAGAGATTTGAATGCAAAAGTGGGAGAGACTGAGGAACAAGGAATAACAGGTCGTTTTGGTTTAGGTATTCGCAACACTGCAGGGAAGAGACTAGTTGAGTTTTGTGCAGAGAATTCTTTGTTTGTTGCTAACGCCTGTTTTAAACAGCACAAAATAAGATTGTACACATGGACATCACCTGATGGACAATACAGAAATCAAATTGACTATATACTTGGACAAAGAAGATGGAGAAGTGCAATTCAGTCTGGCAAGACTTTTCCAAGTGCAGACTGTAGAACAAACCATAAGTTATTAGTGGCCACGATACATGTGAAACTACGGAAACTGAAAACAACGCAAATGTCGATCAGATATGATCTTGGAAACATACCAGCTGATTGCAATATTAGCATACAGAACAGATTCAACACACTCAATTTGTGTGAGAGAGAACCAGATGAACTATGGGAAGAGATTAAACATATAATTAAAACAGAAGCAAAGAAGAATATTCCAACAGTTTTAAGAAGAAGTCGTCCAAATGGCTGTCAGAAGATGCCATCAAAACTGCTCAGGAAAGGAGGAAAATGAAGGCCACAGGAAATTTGAAGGAAGTGCGGCATTTGAATGCAGAGTTTCAACGACAAGCCAGAAGAGACAGGGAAAAATACTTTAACCAGGAATGCCAACAAATAGAAGTCCAAAGCAAGAGATCTTTTCACAAAGATCAGAGAACTAACAGGAAAGTTTAGTGCCAAGGTGACAATATTGAAAAGTAAACACAAAGGATATCTTACAGAAGCCCTTTACAGAAAGGACTCCAAAATTACCTAGAAATTTGAAGAGTAGGATTATACACAGGAGCCAGTACCACTGGAAAGTGAAGTGAGGTGGACACTACAACAACTATCAGGTAAGAAAGCACCAGGAGGAGATGGAATACCCATTGAGCTGCTCAAAGCCTTGGAAGAAGAGGCAGTTAAAATTTTAACAGCTCTATGTTAGTGAATTTGGATCACAACTACATGGCCTAGGGAATGGAAAAAATCAGTTTATATACCTTTATTGAAGAAAGGCGATGCAAGAGAGTGTGAAAATTACTGAACTATAGCACTGATTTCTCATGCAAGAAAAGTCTTATTTAAGATCATTCATGAAGAGAGAAATGCCAGATGAACAGGCAGGATTTCGAAAAGGCAGAGGAACAAGAGATCAAATCGCCAATGTGAGATGGATAATAGAAAGAGCACAGGAATATCACAAGAATGTCTACCTTTGTTTCCTTGACTTTGGCAAGGCTTTTGACACTAGATCATGTGAAACTGCAATGTGTTAAGAACAATGGGAGTCCCTGGAGCATTTCATTATCCTTCTGAGGAATCTTTATTATGAACAAGAAGCTACTGTCAGAACAGATCTTGGAGAAACTGAGTATTTCACAATAGGTAAAGGGGTACGACAAAGATGTATTTTATCTCCGTACCCATTTAACTTGTACAGCGAATACATTTTAAGAATGGCAGGGCTAGAGGAGTCTTTAGTTGGAATTAAAATAGGTGGAAAAAATATTAATAATTTGAGGTATGCAGATGAATACCACCTTGCTAACAGAATGCAAAGATTTGGAGGAACTTATTATGAAAGTTAAAGAGGAAAGTGCTAAATATTGTCTTAAACTTTACCTCAAAAAGACAAAAGTTATGGCAACATATGAACTTAATGATTTTGAAGTAGATGGGGAGAAAATGGAAGCAGTTAACAATTTTGTGCTCCTATGATCCCGAATTGATAAAGATGGTTATTGTACTGAAGAAGTTAGAAGAAGATTATTACTCGGAAAAAAAGCAATGACAAATTTAAGCAAGATCTTTAAAGATATTAGCCTCGCAACAAAAATCAGAATCGCGAAAGCAATAGTATTCCCTGTGGTACTGTATGGATGTGAAAGTTGGACCCTGAAAAAGAGTGAAAGAAGGAAGATAGATTCATTTGAATTATGGGTTTGTAGATGCTTACTAAGAATACCATGGACTTCAAAGCAAACCAATAAATCAGTGATAGACAGAATAAAGCCAGATTGCTCCCTTGAAGCTATGATCATCAAGCAAAAATTGTCATACTTCGGACACGTGAACAAATGACAGTCTGGAGAAGATGATGATGCTTGCTAAAGTTGATGGAAGCAGGAGAAGAGGAAGACCAAGAATTAGATGGGTGGATTGAGTTAAAGAAGCAACTGGAGTGCCCTTGGAGGTTCTGAAAGACATATTCAGGGAAAGATCTGAATGGAGAGTATATGTTCGTGGAGTCAGAAACGACTCGATGGAACATAACAACAGCAGAGACTTACTCAAGAAATTGTTTAATATTCTGCAACATTTGATGTTTGCATTCTCTTGACAACAAGTGCATCTCAATACTTGACAATAAAGGAATATCTGAATAGATAGTTTCTGAGGAAGCTATTGATGTAATGTGCTTTTGCCATCTGTCCAAGGACACAGATATAATCAGGTCTGATGATTTGTGTATTATTGAGGGTAAGAAAAGATGGACCAAGATCCGTTTTGCAACAGAAATGGCAGGACTGCATTTTTGGTTGCATCAAAGGTTGTCCAGGGTATCCTCACCCCCAGTGAGGGATGTTATGGAGGGCAGTGTTTATGATCTTGAAGTTTGGGATGTCTGAGCACTGCATGGTTAGTCAAATGAGTAGGATGAAGTATACTAACATCAGCAAAGCTGTAGCAGGATTAGTAGTGATCGAGAGTAAGTTGTTTATGTATAAGATTAAAAGGATAGGTGATAGAACAGAGCCTTAAAGCACTCTGCATTGATAATAAAGCTTGAAGAGGGAGGCGGAGTTCCCATGTGGGAAGGTGACCTGGAGTATCATTATTATCCATTCAGTGAGAAAACGTTTTTTCATTGAACTCAAACCATTTCTTTTTTGACACTGGCCAACAGCACCTTCTGTGGATGACAGGTCTAGTGGACCACATCTTGGACACCTCATATAGAATCAGATGAACAAAGACTGGTGTTTCACTGCAGTAAATACAAACAGGAACAACTTTTTTGTTTTTAAGGTTCACTGCATTGAATCTTAAAAACAGCCATCTCAATAAATGAGTGTGTGAAACTCTTTTAGATATGGGAAAAATTCTTACAACTCCTGCCCAACAACCTAGGCTGTGCACCAGTGCCCATAGAGGATATCCTCAATCTCAATAAATTAATGTGTGAAACTCTTTAAAATATGGGAAATTAATTCTTACAACTCCTGCCTAACAACCTAAGCAGCACACCAGTGCTCATAGAGCCTCATAGGAGTTCAAGCATACAATCTGATCACTACTTGTGTGCACATTACAATTCATATATTGTATCTCTGTTGATGTGTGTGACAGAAATAAACTATTGGAGCCATTAAACTAACCTATAGTTCATTCCTCATGCTGTTTTAATTCCATTAAATCTAAAAATGATATAAGATTGTGGAACACCATTGGCCACTTACCTTCTCTTTGTTAAACTTCACCACATACTATACTCTGATGTCCATCCACCCTGTTATCTCTCATGTTGAAGTTTAATGGAGAAAATACACATCTAGAGATAATTACCAACTAAATTTATTTAGCTAATAAATTACTTTGCCATTATTTTGTCTTGGTCACCAAGGCATCTTCATGGGCACAAAGAAATACAACTAAGCACGTGCATGCAGGCACACTATCAGGAAGGCAAACACAGAGTATGAAAGGCAGGATCCTACATCCTGACTGGTGCTCTCTATGGATGCAGTGATGGAAGCTCAATGAAGATCTCACAATAATGGTCTCCCATAATTTAAGTAAAGTGAGTAAATCAAATATGTTCAGATTTGGTGAATGCTATAATGCTGTGCAGATTCTAGAAATAATCTCTCCAATTTGTATCTGTTCATGTATAAAAGGGAAGTCTACCCCAATTGGATCCACTGATTTGTATCCGTGGCATGGTCAGCTTCTCCAGAATAACTGTAATGCAGGTAACAGACATAGATTCTATGTTCCTCAATCAAGAGGAACAGAAACTGTTCCTCCAGACAGATATTGGCAGTTCTTCCTGTTTTTCCAAAATAGGAAAGTTTGCAGAGAAAGGGGTGCTGTATGTCCCAGGGATAGTAGAGGTACTTATTCAAAGCCTTTCTTTGACTGGTTTCCGGATTAGTCACTCTAGAATGGCAAGTAGGGTATTTCTCTCCCAGAAACTCAGGTTTTTAATTCTCCAACTCAAGGAAATCAAGCGTAGAACCCTCACTATTTTGCACAATGAAATGTTTAGTGTTGGACTAGGGACCACAGGATGGCGATAGTTATCTATCATACTCTCCTCCCCAGATGCATTTAAACCTTTGGTTTGCAAATGAAATCACAACAGAAAAAAATAATTTTCTAATAATTATAAACAACATGAACCAGTAGGTAAGAAAAGTGACTTGACTTAAAATTTTTATTTTTTATATTTTTAGTAATTGTGCAATGTTGCTATGAAGCAAAATTGCCCAGATTTGCCATGACAATTGCTGAATATGTCTGACAGCATAGTTTAATTTCTTTGTATGAAAAGCAACAAGCAATTTTTATAGGCACAAAACAGAAAATTAAATTGCATTTTGTACATCTTACAGTTGAAAATCCATTTTTGCAATATCAGCATCAACCTTTTACCCCATGAATTGGCCAATGATCCGTACAATCATACTGTACATCCTGTACAGTTACTGGCAGTGCTGCCCTTTGTTTTGGTTGCTGGTTTATCTAATGATGGTCTTCCTGGGCTTTCTTTTATTTGCATGTATTAGTGCACCTTCAATGTGAAGCCTGAATTGTTTTAGCGGAGTCTTTTTGTCTCCCATTTCTCTTCGATAAAGTAGCCAAGAGTTCACCATGCAAAGGTCAAACAAATATCCAAAAATCCTTAGATACCAACATTTTGATTTCATTGGTACCCAATAGAGTTTGATTAGCATTCCAGCTAAATCAACTCCACCCACTTGTTTATTGTATTGGGTGACAATATTTGGGTACTTCACATCAGATTTCTTTTCTTTGTTGTTCCATTGTTTTACAGATTTCATTGGCAGTTGACAATTCCAGCATTTGATTCATCAGAATCACTATCTTCATCACACATCACTAGTGAATCCCTCTCTGATTCTGGATTATTATCACTATCAGTCTCAGAATCTGAATTATCTCAATCTGAAATATTTGGATTTGGTGGTGGCAAGACAGTTGCTTGACATTTTTTTTCCCAAAGAAAGAAACAACATTAAAAGGTAACATACCTTTGTTCTTTGCTTATAATAGCAGGTAATCTCCCAGAGAGTAACTGTAATGGCAATGTTAACTGGAAGCAATATTAGCAGATAACACAATTTTCAAGCAGATAACGCAAAGAAAACAACACTTGGGAAATTATACTCAGCTATTTATAAAGCAAGAAAACACAATAATGCTAACTTTGATGCATTTGCTAGATTGCAAAACAGAAAAATGGCAATGTTTCCTACTTCTCATTACAGTGAACAGAGTGGCCCATCTATTGGCAAAAGCATGAATCAAAAAAGTGTCTGATCCATGGAGATTGTTGTCTGGAAGCAACAATGACAACAACTGGTTGGAAACCCTTATTGGCATGGGAATAGAACAACTGTAAAGTCATGTTGCCTGAGAGCAACACTGTCAAATAAAGGGTTAAAATCATTCATAGTCTTGGACGAACTATATGTGATTAGCTAAGGGCGGAGTTTGCTCCTCCTCCCCTCCCCTCCCCAGTTTCTAGAAAAGTAAGTTAGAGATAAATGGCCTTTCATACTTCCTTTGGGGAATAAAAGGTGTTAGCAGATTATTATTTATGGTAATCCCTCAATTATCTAGTTGCACTAGGAAATCTGCTAAGTCAATTAACAGATACGATTAATTGAATGTACAGCTACATGGCTGTTTCAGAAGTCATCTAACATGCTAACCTGTGCAGGTATTGATTAACTGGGGGTTTGTTTATTTGAAGATAAAATAATTGAAATATCACTATAATGATAATATTCTGTTGCATGTTGTGGTTTATTTTAAAATTACAAGGAATAAGAAGAACTTCTTGTCCGTCAATTCAGATTTTTTGAATCTATTATTATTTTGAAGCATGTAGTGGGAAAGTGTATATGTATATTTGCTGGTGTATATCTCAAGGATACAAAGGAATCTAGTTTGTAAATATTAAAGGGTAACAAACAAACAGCACAGACCACACAGTGATATTGTAAAAATTTTGGAACTGATTTTTAATCTTGAATATGGAACAAAAATTATATGATGTATGCATGAAAAATTATTTATACATGAAATCTGCTGGTCGCTTAACTTGACTTTTATGAATTATAAATGAATTCTAATTAATATTGCTTTGTATTTTCCAGCAAGATAGATGAATTCGTTCATTTTTGGCACCAAATAATTGTTGCTAGGTATACTGGGGCCTATCATGTGTGATCATCATTTGTCAGAACATGTGCTTGAACAGATAAGATTTATCAAATACAGAGAATGTTATTCCTTTTTTAAAAACACTAAGCTGTTTTAGCATACTAAAATATAACTACGCACAGAGGAATACCATGCTTTTTTATTCCGTCTTCATTCAGACATGGCACCAATGTGCTATAGGCTCCACTATCCATTATGTGAGATTGATATTTAAAATAAATGGGGGGGGGGATTTATCTCTGCTCTCAGATTCTAGAATTATGATCTCACAAATCACACATTCCTGAGTTTAAATAGTATATAAATAATAATTAGGATGCATAAGCATGTACTTTAATTAATAAAAAAAATATAATGCTTGATTATAATACATTGATTTCTTCTTCTTCTCTCTCTGTCTATTGGAAATAGTGCACGTAAACGTCCTGTTCCGTACCGACGCCCATCACCACCTACTCCTAGTAGTTTGAGTTCGTGGTCTTGCCAGTCACGATCTCATTCAAGATCATTTTCCAGATCACATTCCCATTCTAGATCTTGTTCATACAGAAATAGTTCAAGTCCCAGGAGTCGATCACAGTCGTGGAGTCCTGTTCACAAAAAATATAAAGAAAACAGCAATGATAGTGTTAAGAGATGATATTTTGAACTATTCATTTTCATGTTGTCACACATATATGCATACATACAATATGTGCAGTGGCATAACTACTATGTCACTATCTTATTAGGCCCAACGGAAATGCTAATGTGACCATATGAAAACTGCAAAGGGTCCATTAGGTCTAGAAAGGGTCCACTTGAAGATTGTTGGTGGTGGGAGA
Source organism: Typopeltis vanoorti (assembly GCF_054136105.1). Classification (NCBI taxonomy): domain Eukaryota; kingdom Metazoa; phylum Arthropoda; class Arachnida; order Uropygi; family Thelyphonidae; genus Typopeltis; species Typopeltis vanoorti. Next base: position 26,228,887 of record NC_143552.1, read on the forward strand.
GAAAATTGTAGTTATGCCACTGTGTGTGTGTGTGTGTGTGTGTGTGTGTGTGTGTGTGTGTGTGTGTGTGTGTGTGTGTGTGTGTGTGTGTGAGAGAGAGAGAGAGATGATTTAAGGTGCAAAATCTGTTTGTAATTAATTTTTCTTTGTTTCCTAATTTTGTATATTTCTGTTTAGTCGTTAAAGGTAGCACTGTGCATTGTACTATTATATGGTACATACAAAAGAATTATATAGAAGTTAAAATAATTTTTGCAGATATTTGATATTCTATTAAAACTTGAAGATTATTGCTCAATGTATTGTTTGATTGGTTATGGATATCATACAACTTTTTTGAGGTAAGCCAAAGAATAGCTTTCAATAAAGTGCACAGAATTTGTATGCAGAAAACTGTTAATAATTGTTGATGGTATAAAGTGTGTTATGTATAAAGAACTTATTCTTAATGATAAAATAATTTCCAGTATGTAAATATGTGATTTTATTTATTCTAATAGATATATAATTGTACATTATTTTCTTCTAAATTTTAACTACCATTCCATGCTATTTATTTTTAAGATAGCAGTGAAAATTTCAGAAGTTAAACATTTTTAGTTGTGTCATCAAAAAAATAAAAAGTAAGCAAAATATAAGGATTACAATAAAAACAGCTGCAGGAGTGTCAACTACAATGTTGTTATATACATTTTTTTAAATCTCATTTCTGTATAATTATTTTATCATTTTTACAAGCATATGTATATTAAAAATGAATGAAAAATTCCAGAATGGTTAACATCATGTAAAGAATTAATATAAATCAGAATAAATAATTGTTGCAATTCCAGAGAGTTTCATCATTGGGTGTTTAAATAACGAATGGCAAGCGGTTAATGAACAGTATTGTCCTTCAGCCACTTGCAGCAAATTCCATATTTTTGCCAAGGTGTTAAGATATCACTTTGGATAATTATAGTGTTGAAGAGAACACTAACTTGCAGGAATAAGGAAGCTATTTTCCCACTTTATAAGATTACATCTGGACTACTGTGCTCAGATATCATCATATAGGTTCTAAGGAGATGAGGAAAAGGGCATTTTTTTTTTCCAATCTCCAGAGGATCATATTGGTACTGGAAAAGTTTCACTACACTAACCAAAATCATATCTGGCTTGCCAAATCTTGTATATGAATATACAGTAGACAGAAGAATGTGGCTTTCATAGTTTTAGAAACAGGAGAGGAGATATGATCAAAAACATAGAAACCAGTAAAGAGTTCTTATAGCAGAGATTTTGAATCTCATGGCAGGTGAAGAAAGAACTCGGGATCACTTGCGAAAGCTGAATAAGGATGTGGAGTGGAGGAATATGAGGTTTAGGTTCTTTTCATGATATGTACTCAGCAAATGGAATAGCCAGTAGACATGAGAGCATGTTCGGTGAATTTTTTAAAGAAGAAATATGATAGATATCATTGATTTTTTTACCTTCCATGGGTACTTTTGAATTGAGTCTCTGACTCCCTTTGAGGTGGCTACATAAACCTGGGCCTTCAGAAGGAGAAATCCTACTTCTCTCTCTCTCTCTTGTAATAATAAAAATATTTCTTTTATGTTAAAAAACGTTTAATTTTCTTGACCAAAAAGCTCTGGAAAGACTTTTAATGGGATTATATTAATCAAGTGCATATAATAAACAACTAAGTTATACCAACTAGTTTCACCAACTAAGGCTGTTGGCATCTTCAGGGTACATAACTGATGTAAGGCACTAAAAAGTAAAAAACTGTTACAAACTATAATCAACCGATTCCAATTATATTAAAGAACAGAGCGCGTACAATACATTCATAGAGCGTGGATGATATCACTTGTCATTATTTAGGAATGTTCTATAGTTGACACTATAATTCAGTTCTGGCAAGTTGAAGGATCTGATAAGGGTCTTCCAGATCACGGGCAAGATTAGTCCTTGGTTCCTGTTAAGGTTTTGTATACAGCGGGCAACTGTTGTGGCCTCCTTAAAAATTCGGGAGCGGAAGGTCTCCTCCATGTAAGGAATTGTGCTTCTATCCCACTCTATGGTATGGTTCGTTCTTGAGAAATGAAAAGCTAACCCCGATTTTTCTTCTCTGTTATTATTGACGTCACCTATGTGCTCTTTTTGCCTAATTTCAAGGCTCATTGAAGTTTGGCCGATGTAATTCAAGCCACGAGCAGGGTATGTTATAAACTCCAGCATATTTGGAGAAAGGATGGCTATCTTTTGGAGATCTTAAGAATTGTCTAATCGTTTCTGTGGGTTTAAAGGCCACTCTTATTTTATGTGGTCTAAGGAGTCTAGCAATCTTATTGGAAACTGGAAACTAAGTATGAAATGACGATGGTAGAAATATAACATACATGTTGTCTTTGTTGGGGTTCAGAGAAAAGTATCTTGTGGACGAGTCTTCAAGTGGTGATACTAAGGCAGAAACAATGGAGAGGTCATATTTACCTATACGAGTTGCCAAAGTATCTCTGCCTTAGTATCACCACTTCTGGGTCTGGCTCCCACTGACGAGACCTCAAAGGTCAAAACCGGTCTGGGTGGTGCCCCTTCCCTTAATGCATAGCATCTTCAAGTGGTGATACTAAGGCAGAAACAATGGAGAGGTCATATTTACCTATACAAGTTGCCAAAGTATCTCTGCCTTAGTATCACCACTTCTGGGTCTGGCTCCCACTGACGAGACCTCAAATGTCAAAACCGGTCTGGGTAGTGCCCCTTCCCTTAATGCATAGCATTATACATGTCCGCAAGGAGATGTGCTTGGCATTATGGGAGATACTGAGACAAGGAGTGATGAGAGAGCTTGGTCCACTTTTACTACGAGTTGCCTCACTCCTGAAGATACTTCAGGTGCAAACAAAGTTTGCATACACTTGGATAAAGGATTAAACTAAATTTATTATAGTCTAACCATGTGAAAAATAAACTTCCAAAAAAAAAATTTTCATAAATAGCAAATACAATATGTTAGATTCAGACAATAATGATCTGGAAAGGAAAGAGTAGCTATTGTAAAGAACACTAAATATGAGGATAATCTTGAATAGATTCTTCTTGAAAATATCAAAGAGTGATGTTGGCAAATATCAGACTGGGGAAGTGAAAAACAAAAATTTACATATATTCCATAGGTTTTATTAAGGAACAGCTGGAGGAAATTTTTGAGACATAAGAGAATGCAACTATCACAATGAAAAAAAAGTTGGTCCTAGTTGGAGATCTGAATAACAGTAAATAATGGTTGCCAGACACATTTAATGATTTTGGAACGTTAACATAAAAGGAAATCTATGATAATCGCATGTAACTGCATATTTCTTTTCAGATGGTACTAAATAAATTCATGTATAAAGAATACAAAGGAAATTTAAAAAAATAATTGAGAATGTTATGTTGGTCAGTGATTTTTCACAGCAGTTTGGATCACAACACAAGCACACAGACCATTGAAAATAGGAAGTGATTTACATAATCAGTTTTGAGCCGTATGAAACTGCATACAGCAAAGAAAAGTATGGTGTGAATCGCTTGGAGAGACTGCTGCTGGAAGGTAGAGAAGTGAATAGAGAGAGAATGAATCATATTGAGTGGGAAGTGATGTGGAAGAGCGGGAGAGTAAGACAGAAGAGATTGAAGAGGTGGTTATGAATGGGGAAGTGAGTGGTATGAAACAAAGTTGAGCAGGCTTTTAAAGATGAATAATAAACAAATTCAAGTACATAAACATTATTCAAGAAAAAAAAAGGAACAGTTTGAAAAAAACGAACCTCGGATATTCACGGGTAAACCATGCAGAAAACATTTACTGATTCAGAGCGGCATCTGGCGAGATTGACTGCAACAATAGCCATATCACTACTCCACAATGGACTCAGGAAGTGAAAGATTGTTTAACTTTCTGAGCCCGTCATATTGGGGATTCCTTTAGTGGAGGCTTTCATCTCCACAACTGTATGAAAGTTTTTCACAGAGACTCCCATTCTGTCCTAAATAAAAAAAAAAAATACTCTAATGCCTTTTGATTCCATAAGGAGTAAGCAAGGCTGTTTAACCCTAACTAATGGAGCTCATGGACTGTACAACTCAGCATTTAGCCAGTCTGTGATAGATGGTATCCAAGACATTTCTATGACATCCTCTAAAGAGACGGCAAGCAAGTTGTGACACCTTATGATCTGTCGCTCTAACTCAATATATTATTGTCTGCAATATTGTGGGGACACTGTCGATTTTCGTTATATCCTATCATAAGCTTTTCTATGCTACTCATTTTAGCAATATCTTCAATCTCATTCTCCCTCTTTTGTTTTACTATAGTTCTCTTTCCATCAGTGGCTGGGTCATCATTCAGATATCAACTTTGTCCCATTTTTCATTGTTTCTTTTCTTTTCACTAGCACATATTCTGCTCAACTCTGCTATTTTTGCAGATGATGTTATGTTCTTAAGTTAATTCAGTACAAATCTTCAGAATATCTGATTAAACACATTTTGTATAAAACCTGCAAAAAAGTCAAAGAATATAAAAATATGCAGGGACATTAACTGCATCCTGAATGGGAAACCTAGAGAACAAGTAAAACATTTTAGCTACTAGGCACAGTTTTTATTGAAGATGGAAACTTAATATGGAAATAGATTACAAAATTAGCAAATTTAGTATGGTAAGAGGTCAATGTTATTTAAATGGAATAATATCTGATTAAAGGATCCTTCAAAACTTTTTTAACTTATGGATCCAAAATCTCAGTAGAAACATTTTATCAGCGACTATTGCTACAAGAGTACTTTGGAAGAACAAGGGAGTGAATAGATGGTAGAATAAAATGAAGATATAAAGAATGATCTTGTCAGTCTTTAGTAATTAAATAGGCAGAACAGTATTTGCTTCCACGACGGCAGGAAAAAACTGTGAAGAAGACATCTTTGTGGATTGCTGCACTAAGAAGTGGCTTAGTAGACTGAAATATAGGATCTAACAATGTTGGAGTCCTGACTGACATTTATTTGGAAGAAAATTACCTATAGGAAATTAGTAATGATGTAAACTTTTCTTCTTCCTTTCCAGGCTTATAGGCCAAATGGCCTGTTCCGGACTCAATTCCATCTAAATTTGGGGGATCTAAATATCAGAGTAGGAAATGATTGTCAGACACAAAAAAATTTAGAGAAAAGGGCAAAGCTAATAATAATGGTAAATACCAGTGGCGTCGCTTGCCCATTTTGGTTGGGTGTGCCATCATGTGAGTTATGCAACAGGCGCTATTTGACCATATGCATGGGCATGCGCCTGCAAAAAATTTTCTGGGGGGGGGGGGGGGGAAAGCTTGGAAACAATTACAACAATAAATTTTAATAATTATTGATTTAATTAAATAATTACATCAATAAACGTCTTAGCATTTTTGACGTAATTATTTACTGATATAAACCATAAATACTGTACGTTTTCATTTTACATCAATTTTAATGATCTTTAATTCTTGGGAAAAAAAAGGATTCAGAATTAATACAGTTTTTAGCACGATTTCATATATAGAAAAAATTGACCAGCATATTTTATTAAAAATCAACTAAATTATTTCAGTTTAAAAGCAAAAAAATCGTAAAATAATATTAAATTACATACACTTGCCTTTTAAAAATGTATTTTTCTGTTTAAATTTGTTTCACTATAAATTTTCAGTTTACTCCTCACTCAGTGACTCACTAGACACAGACGGCAAATGAATTGGTCTCATTCACAAATCAGAAAAAGATTAACCAAAAACAGGAACGTGTTTTATTGCAGCAGTACTATGGCTATCCTACCATGGGCCAAAACAGGCCAGCTCATAATAAAATTTTAAAACAGATAAAGCTTTCCGTGATCGAGGTTTTGAGGTTACATATCACAATCACATTTACGATTATAATTTGTGGAATTTTTTATTCGAGCCTGAAGGGGGAATTTCCGTTTTCCCCCTCCCTCTCTGCAGATGCCCATTACCGTATGAGTGCATTTTTATCGCTGTATGGAAGTTTTAAGAGTGCATAGCGCTCATCTTATTGCTCCAATGCAATTAATTGCAAGATAACTTTGAATACTTCTGCGTAGAGTGGGGGAACAATCATTTGTTTTAAGATTTATTACAAAAAAACAATGAAGGGGAATGCTAGTTGGTTGGTATATATGAAATACACAAAAATGAAAATGTGTGAACCATCATTTATAAGACATGTTAGAATAGGAAATGAAAAGACAAAATAAGTGTGAGTAGAAATACTTTCATTAATGGTAAACGAATTATTAATAATCAACATTTGTGATATGTGTGTGCCCTCTAAGTTCCTAGGCAGAGTGAATAGCATGATCCTATAAAGTCTAGACATGAATAAGTAAATTTATGATGGCATGATTAAAAAAAAAACTTAAGGAGACAGAGAATGGCAGGAATAAATATCGTTTGATGGAGCAGCAAATCATCTCGTAAAATTTGTTGCCCATGTTATGTGTATTTCTCTGGTTTGTATATATTTCGCTCTCCGTTTTCCAAGAAATTTCTTTTACATCTAATCATTATGGGAATTATCCACACTTTCGAGAATCCTGCATTTATCAGTTTTTTGTTGTTGTTTTTTTAGTATCAGCAGTTCTGTCTTATAAATCTCACATATACTGGTATTTTGTTGTAGATCAACAATGTCTTATAATACACAGAAAATTCATTTTTATTGAAGAATAGATATTATTTTACTGTCTGTTGTTAAAGAAGACTAGAATAAAAATGTCTACACTGTTAAAAACCTTTGCAACCTGAACAGATGCTATACTGCACAAACAAGAGAATCATTTAGGTTTTTTCTTCTGACATCCACTTTCAAATTTTCAGTTCAAAAAACATGTTTAACAGATGTTTGTAATACAGCCATCGGATAGAAAAAGCGCTCAACTCATGTCAAGTGACAACATGCAATTGAATTGGTTGACACAATAACCAATCACATCCGCTAGGTGCGGGGTGAGCTCCAAATATTTGCTCACCCAGTCTCTCCTTAGCGGTTTAAAAATATTAAAACGCTAAGAAATTTCTTGCTAAGAAATTGACCTGCTGCTCCCTCTTTACATCTTTTCAAAGGACTCAAAGTGTGTGCATTTTGAAAGCACACCTAAGCTATTAACGCGAATGTGACGCGTTTACGCATCAAAAAGTGCCCTCTTCAGGAAGCACTAATGCTTTATTATCCTCGTGAAGAGGACAATGAAGCATTATTATATGTGTTGGTTTTCAGTAATCGCGCGAAGTCTGCAAACAATTGGAGGAGTCTAACGGGATTAAATGCAAAAATATAATATCAGTGATACTGATATTTCGTGGATGTGCACTGCACACCCGGAATATTCACAGCTCATAAATACCTGTTGCATTTCAGCTCAGGACATGGAATGTTTATTACTAACACAATATTCCAACATAAAGTACAAATTGAAATGGAGAGAAGAGGTAAGGAATAAGAAACGTCTCATTGACTACGTTATTGTTGACAGTGATGTTCTCTCCCTGGTACAGGACACTAGAGTACAGAGGTTTTGAAATTGGAAGTGATCACCATTTATTCTTGAGCAGTATTAAATTGAATTTTGCAATGAATTCAATTTCAAGTTCAGTTTTGAAGCAAATAAAAGTTAAGCAGCTCTCAGATGTGAACTGTAGACTAAAACACAAACATTATTCAAGAAAAAATAAAAGAGTTTGAGAACAGGATCCAAACTTGTAGATTCAGTGTCAAGTCCTGAAGAAAATATTGATTGATCCAGCCAGAGAGGCATCATATAGGGAGTTGTCTGCAAGGATAGAAAAATCAGAACTCCATGGTGGCCATGGAGATCTGATTTGAGGAAGTTAACAGGCAGTGAATGAAAAGAAGAAAGTATGTCAATAATTCCTGGCAAGAAAGTCAGCTTGTGTTCTTAGAGAATACAGAGACAAATGTCAAAAAGCTAAAAACTGTGTAAAACTAGCCAAACAAATGTCAGGTGAAAACTTTGTAAGAACATCAAGAAGGTGGCAAAATATCCTGGATGTTGTTAAAGAAGATCAAAAATGGAAGAAAGGGTGCTGTAAAAGGAATTACAGATGATAAAGGTGACATGAAATCTGGAGAGAACGATGTTCTTGATATATGGAGCAATTAATTCAAAAGATTGCTAAATGAGAAAAGCAATGACAGAACAGTGGTAAAAAAAACTCAACAGGCATGCAATCAGGAATACATATCCATACTTGAAGTAGAAAAAGCCATCAAAAGCCTGAAATGTGGAAATGCAGCTGGAGGAGATGATATTCAAACAGAAATGCTCAAGTATGGAGCAGGGGTGTAGTCCTAAAAGAAATAGTGCCAGTGAAACAAAAATCCAGAGCACGAAGTGCGGCATTATTATTATCAGTGCTTTTATTTCTGGAAAAAAAGGTGCCAGTATTCACCATGAAGATGTTATTATAGCAACTTCCACACTTTTAACATATCCTCCATTACACCCTTGTCGTCTCGATTTGTTGGCACACTTTGTGCGCTGCACACTCTTTATAATCGTAAATCTGTTTTCTTAACGACATTAACCGTAGTTTGCGAGATTCTCCAAAATGTCTGATTTTACCATTTGCCAACTCTGCTTACATTTTCGTTCCCATGTGTTTATCGACGACAAGACTTCTGCCATCACGACACGCTTTCCAGCCCAACATTTTATTCTTGACATACAGCCACTCGCTTCTCTCGCAGAAGTCATTTTTCTTCAAAAGCATCCAACATTCGGGCCAATCATTACCAGAATCTGCTTCCTTTTGACCACGTGGATCTTCGGTCTTGGTTTCGTGATCCTCTTCACCAAATATATTTTTAGTGCTAGTTTTCAGGTTTTACAGGATCATAAGTAGATTCAACAATTTATTCTTCTTCAGCCTTCCTTTTCTTATTCATTGGCATAAAGTTACTATTTGTTTTACTCATTTTGAACAATGATTGTACTGATTTAACTTAGATTAATTCAAAACTCACGTCAACACCTGCCTGTTGCAGAGTGAATAAAAAAAAATCCGCTATATATATATATATATATATACTATCTAACTTTTGGAGACTGAGTGGGCAGTTCAATCTCCACTGGTACCCACTCAGCGGTAGCTGGCCCAAGGCTATCACTAATTAAGAGGCACGCAGTGAAGAGTGATGGCAAAACAAGTGCCATCTTGTGGTCCCTAACACTCGTATTTAATATCTGATATAATGTGGGTTCTGCGGTCGACTTTCTTGAGTTTACGGGACGAAAAACCCGAGTTTCCGGGAGGAAACACCCGCTCGCCTGTGCCAGAGATCGACTAACTCGGGAACCGGTCGAAAAAAGGCTTAGGAAAATTTCCTCTAGTCGCCGACTAGACTCGAAACCAAGTCTTCCTTCATGCGCCAAGCGCCGTGGTGTGCAAACGCCACATGCACTGAGCTACACAGTCTCTATGGAAATGATAAACTGATATTCGAAGAAATCAGAAGTGAATACAACTTCCTGCTTCTGGTTGCATACCAAACTATGAAACAGGAAAGCAAGTTACCATCTTAAGAGTAATCAACACTGAAAATCAATTCGTGAACACAGCACCATCTACAGGATTATTTATAATACATTTTGCAGTCAATAAATCACAAATTTTTAAAAACTTTAAAAAAAAGGTGCCGGTGCTGCGTACCGCCAGGAAAAAAGCACTGATTATTATTATTATTATTATTATTATTATTATTATTATTATTATTATTATTATTGCGACTGCCCTGTGACAGAGAGAGATTTCCTTGTTTTCTGAAACGAAAATGACAAGAGCGGCAATCTGCTATTTTTTGACCGAAAGCTGGAAATGCATGGTGTCTCATTATTAAAAATCAAAAAATCAGCTAACGCCTTTTATTCCCTAATAGGGAGTAGGCAAGGCCTTTATACCCTATCTAGCTTTTGGGAGAGAGATTGAACTGAGTGGGCAGTTAAATCTCTATCGATAGCCAATCAGAGACAGCTGGTAATGTCTATCTCAATTACAGCAGCCACTGATGAAGAGGCTGCAAACAAGTGCTGCCATCTCTTGGTACCTAATCCAAACAAGATATGTTACTGTCTGAAGTAATATGGATGCTACGGTCGATTTTCTTGAGTTAACAGACGAAAAACCCGAGTTTGGGAGGAAAACCCGCTTGCCCGTACCAGAGATCGACTAACTAGAACCAGTTATGTTGGAGGTTTAATGGATTTTTTACAACACTGAAGAAGAATTAAAATAGAATTTAATACTTCCTATATTTCGACCTAGTCACTAGGACATCTACGGGGATTACAAAAACAAGTAATGTAACATGCACAGAAAAACTTACAATACTAAGCCCAACCACGTGGGTGACACTAAAGTCCTATCTAGGAGGAGCGCCCTCTAAGGGTGGTCGTAGGTGGCCTGGAATGTAAGGTGGGACATCTGGTGATGAGTGTTTCCCAAATCTTCGGAAGCTTAATGCAACCGTATTTATTTAGATTTAGTTGGTTTCTGAGAGCTGCTGCTGCTTCTAAGAAATGGTACCTAATCTGAGAGCTGCTGGTGCTTCTTTCTTAGAAGCAGCAGCAGCTCTCAGAAACCAACCAAATCTAAATAAATACGGTTGCATTAAGCTTCCGAAGATTTGGAAAACACTCATCACCAGATGTCCCACCTTACATTCCAGGCCACCTATGACCACCCCGAGTGTCCGATTCTCTTGCATCGCTCACATTTAGATGCTGTACATTCTCTTCTTAGATGATCTACCTGCCTGCATCTGAAGCATACAGGAGGTCTTCCTGGAATGATTACTAAGCCTGGCATTTTAGAAACTTTTATAATGTACGGGATATTTTCTATTCTGGCATCATCATTCAATGTAATAGTCAATCTTTTTTTGTTAGATAATACATGCGCCCATTCTTTATCTTTTATATTGGATGCATTTTCAATACATTCTATTTTACCAAATGATTCAAAGTGCATGCCAACTAATCTATTAGATATTTGGGGGGGGCAACCAATGAATTAAAATATCTAATTTTCTAGATCACACAATGGGGATAATTTCACATGTATGGTCATTAACATTAAGCGATTTTAATTTAGCAAATTTTTCTTTCAAAGAAACATGTTTAAATGAAATTATGAAAACATAACTGAACTTTAAGGAGCCAAGGTGCCATACATCGGAACCTCTTACCTTGCCTTTCAAACTTTCGATGATATCCAGTTCTGTATATGGGGCGCCAGAAGGATCACACTTTAGGATGCAGGCCTTGCTCCAATCTAGTTCATCTGGGAGATTCAACGATGAGAGAACATCTGAATTGAAATCCTTCGTTGTACTGGCAGCAGGTGACTGAAAGACGGTCGCTGATGCCTGTTCCATTGTGTTATGTAGATTTGTTACTGTAGAGACTGGGGATGTATCCTTCAGAGATCCAGTAGCCTTGGTACTTGAAGAGGTATTGCCAGATGAAACATTTCCTTCCGGTAGTTGTTGAAAGCTAGTAGCCTTAATAGGTGAGCTTGTATTAGCAAGTGAAGATTTTTCCGCGATTGACGACATGCTGTATGAAAGCAGACGGTACGTTAAGGGCAGCGTGCCCGCACTGGTAAGGCTTAGCAGCACTAATCCTCTTACGCTCGAACACTAAGGAGCACACAAAAACACGTCTGCTCTGGTCAGAGTTCACGCCACTGAGCTACACTAAGATAAATATTTTAAAACGTTAAGATTTTAAAATATTAAATTTCGGTATTTTATGACTTTTTTTTTTGTAAATGAATTATTACAGAGAAATTTTTTTTTTGATTTTCAGATTAATTTAAAAAGAAAAAAAACCCTATTAATTTAGCCTGAAAGACAATTTTATTTTGTTTAATGTCAATTAGAAACATTTTAGTTTATGAAATAAGGGACGCACTTGTAAACTCTGCCTAGGGTGCGAAATAACCTGCACCGATATTGTGTACATGTGAGGAATTTGTTGATAATGATGATGAGGTAATGTGTCAGTGGATAGATGTGATAAATGATTGCTGCAGACAGCTGCTACATTCTCTTGTCATCTATACGAATAAAAAAAGCCATCTCGTCGGTTATTCCTGGGCGGATGTTTTTAGCCATATCCAAGTTTTGGAAATTAGCTGAAAGCTAGGCTTCACCTTCAGTCATCACTAGTCTCCAGCTCATGTCTGTATAATAAATTTCGCGACATTGGCGAAATCTATTGCGCCATCTCGTGATCTGAAATGCAAATACTCGGAATTTTCATATTCTGAAAGTCCACTAAGGAAGTATCGTTCTGAAAATTGCCGAAAAAGGAGTTTTTGTAGCCTCTGATGGAAATGAAACATTTTATTTCCCTTTCTTTCAACGAAATGAAGAACTACTCTTTACCTAACTGAGGGTGTAAGAATCTTTTATGTGTGTGTGTTGCTCCTCATTCTATATCCGTCTGCTTAGTTATAATGGAACCGGCATATATTGTGTATGTATAGGATGATAGGCAATGCTTTTCTCTGTACCTCTCGATTTCAGTATCCTATTGAGGATAACTCATCAGCAGTGTGCTCGGTGGACCAAGAATATATATATAATATATATTTATTTATTTTTGGTATGCCAATTTACGATCATGTAATAATGCAGTGTCCGCCAAGAGAAGTATTTTCACCCTTCGAGGATGCTGATGGTTAATAGCAATGATGAAATGCATATATATTTCAGTTTTATTTTGTGTTAAAATAAAACAGTGATATGTGGCTAATCAGACCTAAATGTAGTATGTCGAGTAATGCATAGCAGAGGAGTAGTAAAAGTTGCCAACCGTATTTTGCGTAATGGATACGAAGTTAATTGATGTTTGGACTAATGTTTGTGTACAATGAATGTTCAAATTAAGACACTGATTGGTAAGTTCATAAGGGAGACAGAATTTTCAAAATCAGTGTAAAAGTTGGTGTTATTTCGTTATATCATGCAACCGAGTGAAGTAATTATTTTGTTCACACACACAAGCCTCAATTCATGGGTGTTATAAAGAGCCCACCGGAAAATTCTAATTTTCTCTATGACAATGCGAGATTTAGCAGTACGTTAGTTTTGCTATTGTTTAGGAAAGTGTTTACTTTAAAAATATACGTTTATACACAGGTGCCCCTTGTTGAAGAAGTTTTAGGAAGATGCATGATTTAACAACCACTCCAAGTAAAAAATAGAACAAATAAAAAGCGATTTTTTAAACCTATTTTAAAGGTTTTTTGGATAATCAGATATATTGATTGAACCCATATTAAGTTGAGCTTATTATTTTTAGATAAAGTATTACATAATTTCATAATTATTTCAAATCACCATTAGTCATCTGTATTAGATGGTTTATACATTAGCAGACAGGTTTGTTATTGTGCATCATATTCTGTCTTGTAGTTTTGTGATATAAATGCAGCAGATGTGATCGTAGCAAAGGACCTCCCTCCTCTTTTTTATTTTGGTATATAGTTTTTAAGTTGTAGTGTTTTTTTGTCATTTGGATTGAAATTGCAGTTTATTCTCCGATTAAAAGTCTGACAGGGATAGTAACTCTTAAGGATGATTTTAAAATTCAGAGGAACAAATTATAGTATGGCATGGAAATCCAAAATTGAAAGAATTCATCAGTTTGACTTATGCATTTTAGGCCTTTTTAATAATGGTAGGAATGAAATTTAATTTATACACCTACTAAACATGATTATTTGAAACACGTGGTGGTGGAGAGACTCAGGATATGAGTGTTGGATGTCATCAGAGGATCAGACTATATCCAAGAGAAGATCTGTCCATAATCAAGTTGACCACATTGCATCTGTTTAGAGAGAGAGAGTGATCATGCAGTCTTGACTTGGGAGGTTGCAAAATATGAAATTTTTAGTTAAGGAGGGGTACATGTAGAACTGCAGGGCAGTGATTATGACAAACTTAGGAGACAGCTTGAAGCAGTGCCATGGCATATGAACCTGCAATGAAGGAATGCTAGTATTGCATTGGAGATTGTCAGGGTTAAAGGAAGCAATATCAGACTGTATACCAAATGTCAGAAGGATAAGTCAGATAGATGTTAATGGATGAGTAGTATCATTAAGCAGGAGCTGGGGGGTGGAAATGTTGTGGATGGTATCAGGGCCGGTTTTAGACTTGCTGAGGCCCTAAGCTATACAAAACCCAGAGGCCCCCTACTGTTTTAAATTACATCAGCTGGTCTTTTTGTTTTTTTATTTGAGGCCCTAAGCTGTAGCGTTTTTAGCTTATACATAAATCTTGCACTGAATGGTATATAAGGAGAAAGACAATCAGTAAGCCCCAAAGGGGGTATAAGGCTTAGGCAAGAAAGGTGACCAGCATGGTAAAGAATGCACAATGTGATTATAAGAAGAAATTTTCTAAGCTTATCATAGGAAATTTAAAAAGTTCTTTTGCTGTGTGGTATTTAAAAAAGAATGACTATGTAATAAGTGCTGATCTTAATAAGTGGACAGAAGTAGACAAAATTGTTGAGTTATTGAGTGACCACTTTGCAAAAGTCTATCACCTGCATGAGGACATTGCTGTGATAGAAACTGATGTGAGATTAATGAATACTTAGGATATTGCAAACTTTCAAGGCAAATGTGGCTTTATAATTAAAGCCACATTTGCCTTGAACTTTATAATTGCAAAAGAACTGAGATTGTCTATGACCTGGACGTTTAACTTAAATCTCAGCTCTAGTAAACTCCTATGGGAGTGGAAGGAGGTCAAAATAGTTCCTTTCTATAAAAGTGTCTCCAAGACTTAGCAAATTATAGACCACTCAGTATTTTATCTTGGGAGTTCTGGTATAAGTGGTGGAGGTCAAAGACATAATTCAGGAATGAGTGGATAAGAATATGATGCTCTATGTGGAAACAGTGTGGCTTTGTGGTATTCAGGGTTGTTATAACAGCATTCCAGCCAATTGGATAAAGGGAATGGCTACATGACGATACTGCTGAATTTTTCGAAGTCATTTGACAGAATACCACATAGAAATCTGTTATGTATGTTGGAAAAAATGGGAATAGATATGAAACTGAAGATATGGATACAAAGAATGGCTGATGGACAGATACCAAAAAAAGTAGGACATGGAGGAGCAAAATCAGAAGAAAGCTGTAGTGGTGTGTGGCAAGACTTTCTGCTTGGACCATTACTTTTTAATTTGTACATGAATGGTAGAAAATGATATGAAAGGAAATATCAATTTTGCCTTTGTACTGTTGTTTGCTGATGGGTGCAAAATTGAGTAATCTAATAGATAATTAATGTAGAGAGCTTGTGGGATAATTTAAATTGGCTGACAGAATTTTTTATTTTTATTTATTTTTTATTTTATTACGCGACACCTCCAGGGTGTCGCGTAATAAAATAAGAAAAGAAAATAATAAAATAAGAAAAGACTCATTAAGGGAGGGCACCTACCCTATAACTCTGTCTCCACCAATTCAATCAATCAACTACAACTAACCACAACTACACCAATGCCATGTACTGCCTGCCAACACTAGTATTTCCACAGACATCCATGCCCATGGTGGGATTTGAACTCACAGCATTCTAGCTGGGGAGCGGATATGCTAACTGCTCAATCAACCAGGCTGGCATAAGTGCAAAGGAACTGGGAAAGAGCATAAGTGCAAAGGAAAAGATAGTGGGTACCATTTTAATGTGGAAAGGGTAAAGTTATGCATTTTGGGATGAAAAGAAAACAAGAATTGTACTCCAGGAAATTAATGAAACTCCAACCAATTATCTCACCTTACAATAGATCCAACCCACTACATTTGGAGTACTCCATCTCTAAAAATATGTTTGTGCATTGATCTGCCATTGGGGCTTACAAAATGCCAGGTGCAACTGGCAGGTCATAAAAATTCGAACAATTTGCACCAACTACAGAAAACTGGGAGGAAAAAAAATGATATTTTTCTCATCAAGATGTTTCATCCTTTTTCTTTGAACCGGAGAAAGATGCATGGCAATTGATTTGTTGAATGCTATATCTTGATGAGCAGCCAAATGGATCAATACGGTGGAGAAGGTGGGAAAACTCAGAGTATCCACGCATAGGTAACATTACGAACTAACGGAACACTGGTGTATGACTGAATCACCCTTCTATCCGACCTACAATCTAAACAACCCTTCAGTCTCGCGCGTCGTGCATGGAACTCAAAACAAAATAGCGACATCTCACTTCTTCTCCGTCCGTCCAGCAAAACGGCAAAATTTGTAAAAGTGCTCCCATTCCACGAAAATACCGCAATGTTCACATCTGGATTGCTGTACTCAGGTCCAGTCACTTGGGTTTCTTAGGAATGAGGAAGTTGTGGAGAAGATCCATGATCTAGAGCAAGTATTAAGATGATGAGTGGTCTGTGGAATGTTTCCAATAGATTGATGAGTTTGCAGGTTGCAAAAGTTGATTGATTGACAAAAAAGAGGGGATATGGTAGAAACATTTACGTTACTGAAAGAGGAAATATTTCATCACTTGGCCAGGGGACGTTGGCATAACAAGAGGTAAATTGAGTAAGCGAGTGGTTAGCAAGGGTGTGAATACTAGGTTTTTTGAATGGAGAGTGGCAAATGAGTGGAGTCAGTTGTGAGTGCTTTGTCTGTTAATGGATTAAAGGAGAAGTATGATAGATATTGTGTGGATAGTTTGGGAAACAAAAATTCTAGAATACAGCGTAGAGTGGAGAATCATCCCAAGTATTTAGTGAGCATAACAGTGAATCACGAGTCATCTTTCAGTGTCACTAGTTCACTTTTATAAAGTCTTCTTAAGGCTTTTAATATATTTTTTATTTATTATTATATCCATAGAATCCCCCCCCCCTCCTCCAAGATATTATTATTACCCCTGACACCTCCAAGGACTCATTGAGGGAGGGCACCTGCTCTACAACTCTCAGTTTCCACCACTCAGTCTACCAACTACAGTGAACTGCATCATTTACACCAATGGCAGCTTAATCACAAACATAATCACAAACATCCATGCTTGCGTTAGGATTTGAACCTGCAGCCTTTTGGCTGAAGAGCTGATAGGCTAACCACTCTGACATCCAGGCTGCCTTCATACCTTCTTAAGGTGAGGACTTTAAGAAGGTATGATATCTTGTGAATTTACAAGATATCGTGATAGCACTACATAATTAAGTTTATCACTAGTTTCCTGTTAATGGTTTTCTTGATGTCATGATGAAAGAATATTTATATGGGCTATTTCAAATTAACATGTGTTAGCTAATCTCATATAGAGATAGCAAAGCATTTTCTTCCCTGAATGTAGGGTTTTTCATCCTGCATACAAGCAGATCAACACCAGGGCATACACAATTAATTGACAAAAGTACTATGTAGTTGGTGTAGTATGGATGATGAATCACGTAACTGACAGTTTTTGTAATTTGGAGTAGCCTCTTGTGATGAGTCCTTGGACTCCAAGTGGCATGCGATAATAATATATTCCCATGTCTTTGCTGTTGCTTGTTTTCTTTTTCTTGTAATGCACTGAAAACCTCTTCTGCATAGTATGTGATGGAGCAGTGTGTCTCTCTTTCTCTCTCTCCAGAGCCCTGATATTGCCTTAGTCACTCTTCTATGGATCCACATCACAATGAAAACCAAATGATCAAATCTGAACACAATAATCCAATTAGCACAACCACATCCTTATTCCTACATATTTGTGTACTTATAATCGCAGCAATTCAGTGTGTAGTGTTTGCAACATTTGCAATATGTCCTCTAAATTTCAGTCTACTATCAACCATCACTCTGAGATCTTAAATCTCATCTGCTTCCTACAGTATAGTGCCATCAGTATTGCACACAGTTGTATAGCTTATATCTTTGCACTCCAAAAAAACACCTTGCACTTACTAATATTAAAACTACAAACCCACTCAAGCTAAAAGTCTATTCAGATCTTCTGGAAGAGAATTAATGCCATTAGTGTGCTCCTTATAATTATCCCTAACTTTGCATCATTAACAAACAGCTGAAGATAACCAGTCAGTCCACATGATATATCATTTACAAACAAGTTAAATAGCAGGGTCCGAAGAACAGAACCTTGGGGGATGCAGCTGTTTACCGTCCTTTTTTTTTTTTTTTTTTTTTAAGACATTGCTCCATCAAATACTTCCTCAAATATAGTCCTATATAGCCCTGTGGAAATGTTGTTTGCATCCCTGCTGCTAGGCTGTACAAAGAAAGACTATCTTAAATTCAATTCTAGTTGATGACTAGTGGAACTTTTTCTAAGCCTTTCTTCAACTGGTTCTGAAGTTAGTTGATCTCTATCATGTGCCAACAGGTTTTTCATCCTGTTTGCACATGATAGAGAAAATTTCTTGAGTGTGCAAACACTCAAGAAAATTGAAGCAGGATTCACACTATTTCAGGCAATAATATATAGCGTTAGTGACAACAAGATGGTGACATTTGTCTGCTGTACCCTCCCCCCCCTCCCTGGATGCCAGTTAAAGTTATAGTCTTGGGCCAGATATTTTGTGATTAGCTAACAGATGAGGCTAGTTGCCCACTAGTTTTCAAAAGTTATGGCTAAATTGGTGGTGGGTGGTAGATGACATTGATAGTAGTAACGTTGTGGTTTGAAGTTGGAGAATTGAGTAGTAAGGGAAAACTGTGAGATGTATGTAGCTGAGAAGAGTAGATTGCCCTCCCGTGATGAGTCATCGGACTCTTTGGAGGTGTCATGCAATAATAATAATAAATCACCTTGCCTACTCCCTTTGAGGCATAAAAGGTGTTAGCTGATTTATTTATTATTATTATTTTACCTTTATCCTCAAATATGTACAGGGTGTTCGGGATAAATTTGACATATTTATAATTAATTATATTTTTCCGTAAGTTACATGTATTAACACACACTTCTCTTCATTTAAAAGTTTGGACCCTTCTTCATTCATATACAAGATGTCAGAAAGGATGGATAGCTGGAACCCACCTGAATCATGGAAGAGAATAACTTGTATCATGATGATTCGTGCCCGCCATCAAAATAAGGATATTACGACTGCTGCCCAATGCTCCCTGAATACAGTAAAAACAATCAGGCATGAACTAGAGACTTGCAATGGTGACTACGAGGATGTAGCAAGAAGAAAGATCCCTAGCAGACGATCTGATTGCGTTCGTACAGCAGAATTCCTCGCAAATCTGCAGGAACAGGTGTTGAAGAACCCTGGCATTGGAATTCGGGCTTTGTTCGTGGAGTTGCTAACTGTAGTCAAGCCCTGGATAACAAGGGTAGCCAATGGTAGGCCGTATGTATGGCAGCAGGATTCGGCCCCTTGCCACACCTCTGGGAAAAGTCAAAAATGGTTGTCTGAAACTTTCTACGACTTCACCAGTCCAAATGTTTGGCCTCCAAACTCCCCAGACCTTAACCCCATGGATTATTTTGTATGGGGCGCAGTTGAAAAAGACACCAATCGCACTTCCAGTAATACAAAAGCCCAGTTAATGGATAAAATTAAAACAGTTTTTGCGGCCCTTCCCAGGGAGACTGTAGCATCAGCTTGTTCGAGGTTCCGAAGCAGAATTGAAGCTGTGATCGATGCTAATGGTGGTTATTTTGAGTAAATCTTGTTGATAGTATTGTAATTAAATCTGCCTGTAATGTTTTTTTGTCAATTCATTAAATTTAATAGATACAAAGAAGATTTTCTTTTTCCTTACGAAACTGTCAAATTTATCCCGAACACCCTGTAGCTAATCTCTTTGGCTAAGCAGATAACATTCCACTTTCCAGCTTATCAGAGCCCTGAGGTAGTTTGAAAAAAGTGTCATGTTTGGTCTCAGAGAGAAGGTTTCTAAATTATCTAATACTTAGCCTTCCCTCCTCTTACAATACTAAGGTGTTATAAATTTACGCTAATGTGGGGTTCAGATTAACCTAAAAAAAACCTTGTATTGCAGTAAATGTGAGGGTACTCAGTTATATAGAACAGTTTAATTGCTTGTCATTTATAATATATCCCACAAGTTGGTTGTTATTTTATATCTTTTGTAACTGCCCTCCCCCTCCATCCTTAATAAAGATTAATTTCAGATCAGATATGAAATATGTATTACATGTACAGCACAATAAATGGGTAATGTGTAATAAATTATCTTATTATTTTGACTCTAGATCTATGTCATGTCGTTATTTCATATAGTCTTTCTATAAGACTATATGAAATAACGTTTCATAAATTCTGAAATTCTGAATTTCAGAAATTCTGTGTTTAATGAGTTTCTTGCTGTATACACTTACATTTTCTATATTCTATCCTTTTATCTTATTGACATGAAATTGTTATCTTTATATTACAGAGATTATTATATATTTTAGCATAACACACAAAATGGCAATAGCTAGCTTACCTGGTATGGAATTTGACCACAGCTGGCCAGAAAGTGCTGAATGCCTCACTTTAGATTTTGGTCCATTTGAAACAGTACACAGATGGAGAAGAATGCCAGAATGTGATGAGTTTGTTGGTGCCAGGTATGTTAATTTTTATATATATTATTATTAATCATTTGTTTAGGACTTCCTTAAGGTCAAAGCTAAATAATTTGGAGGGGACCTTTACATAGCCTGTAAGAAATGTGAGGAATTGACTAAGGCTTCTAATCCAGTACCCAGTCCTCGTCCTCATCTTCATGTGATGGGTTCCATTATTAGGTATCCATCTCAGTATTGGATGAATGAGGATGTAGTGGCAGTTTTGGACTTAGCTGGCCAGTCTTTATTCTGTATTGGTTTAAATCACAAGCTAATGTGATGGTAAACAGGTTCAACAAAATCTCCACTATCTTTTTCAGGGGAACTAGGAAGTCAAAAGTGAGCCTGGAACAGCCTCAAGCTCTTTGAATTTGATATTGTTCTAGTAGCTCACGTTTGACTAAATATTATATTGTAAATATGAAATCTACTGGGGAATTGGAGAATGAGACTTGTACCCTGTAATGATACAAATTCTAGTAGGGAAGAAGCAGAAGAATGTTTTGAGTTATTGTTTAAAGGAAAATCATTTCTTTGTTGGAGACTTAAACATCAGAGAATAAAATAAATTCCAGACATATAGAAGAGTTTGGGGAACATTTAGAGATAAAGAGTACAGCTAATAATAATGGAGAGTATTTCCTGTCTCCCCCCCCCCTCCCAAGACGTAGACTATGTATTACTGACATCATTCCCTAACATGCATAGATTTACAAGGAGGGAAACACACAAGAAGTAAAAATCATATTGATTATGCTATTGTTCAGTCTATCTTCAGACCGAGTTAGAATATCTACACAGAGAATTTCAAATATGGAGTGATTATCATGTAATCTTGAGCAGGATAAAATGAGTATTGCATGTATCAAAATTTTAAAAAGATTGAAAGTTAAGCAACTTTCAAAGATGACATAGACATATAGACTCAGATATATAAATCTTATTGGAGTAAAAGAAAAAGAGTTTGAAAATGGGAATGAAATCTTAAAGACTTAAGTGTCAGAATCTGAAGAAATTACTTTGATTCATCCAGGAAGGTATCTGACTCATAAAATTTAGAGGTAGTTCTGAAAAAGGAAAAAAAAAAATTAAAGTTCCAGGCAAGTATGGCATGTATCTGTGCCAGAAAAATATAAGTAAGCCATGTGTAGAAGTAGGTAAACAAGTAATGAGAAGATTTTATATTTCAGAACACTATAACTTTTATGTTGCATAATGTTCTGGAAGCTGCTGACAAATGTAGAAATGGAGGAAAGATATATATAAAAAAAGGAACAAAAATGATAAAAGTGATGTAAAAGCTGAATATAAGAATACAGATACACCACTGATTTTCCAGCACCCTTCGTTCTATAGCTTTGTCAGACTAGCAGAGGTCACATAATAATAAATTATCAGTACATTTCTTACGTACTAACTTCACTTTTTCCATATCTTGAAAGTGTCATGGACCACTACAAACTTAAAATAAACAAATACTAAGTGTGAATTAAATACTTCAATGAATATGTTAGTATAAATGCTAGTACAAGCTTATTAGTATCTGGGAAACAGGATTATTAATTAAATGGGTAATAATACTGGTTTATCAGTATAGTACTGTTACACCCTGATAACAAAGAATGTAAAAATTTCAGTTATCATGGTGTAACAAGAAAATAAAAATATAAAATCCTATGTAAGTAGCTAGCACAAGATATTTAAAGACAGAAAATATGCTTGCATCCAAGAAAATTAATTATAGCAGAAATTGTTTGATTAACTAAATAATAAAAAAGGGATTCTTATTACAAAAAAAATAGGGAAAAAATAGGTTAAGTAAGACAAAGAAGATTAGAGATAAGAATTTGTATGTGAGAGGCTAGTTTAACACTCGAAAAGAGGAGATTAAAATATTGAAGTAAAGTCTAAAAAGGGGATTAATTTAGTGTAGAGGCTAGCTTAAAACAAATGACGATCGCTCAAGGTCAATTCCCAAAGTGAAATGTCGTCACGTGAGAGTCGCATGCAAGGGACAATAGCATGTTTTGGGCAGAAAAAACACAACTTTAATTGGTGAATGAGATCGACTCCAGTGGGGGGGGAAAGAAATTGAAGAAGGTGTCGATAGGAGCCATGCAGATAAAAGGGTTAGGACCCCCCCCCCACAGGGTTTTTTTCCTCAGAGTTTCTTCACGAATTTTTCGTATAGGTAACACGGGTTTACCTGAGTGACGGCGTAGGAGTTATCTCCATCCGACGCAACAAGGAAACAAAGTGTGTGGGAATTCGATCCCATATTCCTATTGCACGAGACAAGGAATTGTCTATATATCTCATCATCCAGTACTCGTATCGAGGGAAAGAAAATCCATATAGAAATCCATGCCCACGTGATGAGTTCCATAATGATAGAATAGAAGATCCTGTGTATGTGTCCTTTATTCAAGCACAAAAGGTATAGATCGTGGAAACCAGGGTTCATCCTAGAAAGGTACTGTAAAATCTTGTATCAATTGAAATTGTATATAGTTGCAATCATTGTTAATTACTGGACAGTCGAAGGTATACTAGGACTTTAGTACAAATCAGAGCAAAATGAGAGTAAACTAGTTTATATTATTTGATAAGCATTCATCTGCTAAAGAATTATGTATGCACATGGTATTTCATATGAGAGTGTCTTAAAGGTCAAACATATGTATGGGCATAGCGAAAGGATAGTTTAACCTACATTGTTTTGTTTTGTAAGTTAGATAAGGTAAACTGAATATAATCATTAATGTCCATGGTATTATAGCAATATAGAGAATTCTGACTAGTATAAGGTTAAGTAAAGTGTTAATTTGTTCCAGGATTATATGTGTATATTTATATGTATAAAGTCTGTTATGACGGCAAGATCGCAAATTCCCATATAGGATTTTTGCCCTAATACTTATATTTTGCTTGTGTAATTTGTAATTTTATTCTTAGTATTGAATTGTGTTTTATATAATAGAAATTGAATTGTACCATGTTTAAGATTTTAAATAAACTTTTGTTCATTAATAATACAGTTGTCTGAAATTGCTGCTTAATGCACCACTTGAAAAATGTATGAATCTAATCATGCGGAAAATTAATGTATTAAGTTACGAGATAAAGGGTCACTACTGCTTAATTGTTTCACACTCAGACATATTTTTGTAATTGCTCCTTGTTTTCGAATTATATATCTTAAACTAAATGTCCTGAAAGGTGCAGTATAATATAAATATTAGGAACACTAAGGGGAGGAAAAAGCTTAATTATTTGAAATTTGTATTATCTCGTGCATAGTTAAGTTTTGAATAAAGAAAATATAGAGATTCACTTGAAAGGATAAAAGAAAGTTTAATAATCGTAGATAGGGACACAACAGTACTGTATAGTACACTATTAATGAAACCAAGTTTATTAAGCTGTTTTCATTTATACTGTTGTTCTGACACATGCGTGCACACACACACAATTTTTCTTGGCTTTGTTTGTAAACTTTTCATCTAAACAGAGTTGTTTAATGTGCTTTGATGTAATTTTTCATACTTCAAATGAAGATTCATTAGCTCTTTTCCATGCTGATGGTGCAATGCTCTAGCCCTTTGATTAATTCATCCTTCAACTCAGTTAACTTATCAATGGCAAGTTTTCATCTACATCTGTTTCATTTTCATCACTTTCATTGTTTTTATTAGGATTCAGACCAATATCAATAATTTCAGGCTCTGTATAGGGATGAACAACAGGCATGTCTTGGTAAGGGTTAATCCACTTGGCCAGATTTTCTTCAAAATTGCAAAATTATTTATTGGGAAGAGTTTTTCACTCTTCTGGTGGGCCTACAGATGTGTAGTGTGCTCATGCTTCAGGAACAAAAAAACAAAAACAAAAAACCTCTTTTTTTAATCATTCTGACATAATCTTGGTAGTGATCCACAATATGTTATAGGGTAAATTTTAACTCCTTTCAAGGTCCTATAGCATTTAGTTTTTCTTATCACTAGTGGTGTACATCTGTGCCTGCTTACTGCATTTGATCATCCTAGGAGAGTGACTGTATCCTTATATTATCTGAATCTTGTGGGCCCATCTTTGTCCTCTCCTATTATTATTCTTCATATTGTGCATCACCAATATAATGCAGTTTCATCTGCATTTTGAACTTACTCTGGACCAATGTGCTTCTTGTTTCTATCTAACGAGTAAAGGTTTATCAAATTTGGCCACATACTTGGTAGCTACTTTGTGGTTTATGGACTGCCTTTCATCACATGCATGTGTGCGTGTGCCTAATTAAAGAACTTTATGTAATAAGTGCTGCCTAACAATTCCAGCCCATCACTCCAGCATGATCATGACATCACTGATCATACTCAGCACTTTTACCCTTTTCATAGTTTTTCTGATGTTCATTTGCTTCTTGAAAAATTTCACTGTTTTGTCCTTTTGCTTTTTTATATCAAAACTAGTTAACAAACCAGTTATCACAAGTATAACACATTTTCCTCACTTAAACGTTATGGTCAAGTTGTTTCAACACTTCTACCTTATCTTGTATCAATATGGACTTGTGCTTATGCTTGACTCTAACCATAGTTAGAGTTAAATTTAAGCCAAATAAGCTTAAGAGTCACTCAAAATCATGGTATCACCATCAACACCTGCAGATGTAAATAATTAAGTGATAGTGTGGTACACAACAACAACTGTGGTAACCCATATAACTATTTAAGGGAATTTGAAGTGGGCTCTAGTAATTTTGTCTGGAGGTGCTGAACCATCCATTGCTCAATATTTGATGATATTACTTTGAAAAATTATTAAATGAGATAAGCAGTGATAGAACAGTGGTAGAAAATATTTGAAAGAAATGCAGTCAGAAGTTCAGAAATGTACAAAAGTAGAAAGCATCTCTGCTTTCCAAATCAACAGGCTGTTAAAATATCGGCATGGATATTTGTGTCTTTATGTGGTAAATGATTTTCATTGTTCCTACTTTTTTTTGGAGGTCTGAAGTGACTTGAACAAAATTCTGTGTTTTCCTAGGGCAGGTTTTTTGGATTATTGAATCCTTAGCCCAACCATGTGACTAATGTGTCATAGGTTTACAACATTTTGTGGGTGCCTATTAAATAAGCAGTTTTAAAAAATCAATACATGAGCAGAAAAAAATCATCATTCTGTTACAAGATGATATTTAACCTGAAATACTGAAATATGGATTACTAAGAGTTTTATAGCAGCTCTCCTACTGCATAATTGAAGGTCTTTTATAATCTCCACATATAAACAATGAAAAAGAAAACTGAATGTGAAAAATATAGAAGATAATCTCTCTCTCTCTCTCTTTCTGTTAGTACATTTCTAATGATGTACTACTAAAGCCATCCAGTGCAAGTCTCCAGAATTCTCTAAATCAAATAACATTTGTAACAAATTTGGCATGAACATTAGCAATAAAAAGACTAGAACTATGAAAATAGGCAGGAACATGGAAAATTTCAGTTGCATTCTGAATGGAGAGCTTATAGAACAAGTAAAATAATTCAGCTATTTAACATACTTTTTAATGAGGATGGCAAGTTAAATCTGGAAATAGACAACAGAATAAGTAAAGCTAGTGTGGTGGGGAGAGCTATTTGAATAAATTTATATGGAATAAGAGAGAAATTAGCTGAAATTAGAAATTAATGAGAAATTAGAGAAAAAAAACACTAAACTAGCAGTATAACACAGCATTCAAACCAGTTTTAAGTTATGGATCTGAGTTGGGTTAGAAATTAAGCATTTGACCAAAGATTAGATACCACAGATATAAGAGTTCTTAGAAATCTTAGAGGCTTGAACAGGTGGCTTCAGTGGCAGAATCATATTAAAAATGAAGACATTAGGAAGGAACTTGGCATTGTTTGCAATGCCAAGAATGTGTGATGAACAGGTCTAATCTAAGGTGGTATGGTCACTTAACTAGAATGGGTAAGGAAAGATTAGCAAAACAGGTGTGCAAAGCCAAGATGGCAGGAAGAAGACCAAGGTCTAGGTGAATTGATTCAGTTCACCTAGAAGTGCCTTAGAAGAACGAAATGTTAGATACAAGTAATAGATTAATATGGAGGAAAGTTGTTGATAGGAGATTGTTAATAATGTAAACTTAATCATGTATTGTCTGAACACACCTTTATGGTACATAGCAGAAGTAATCATTGATGATGATGGTTACTTCTACAGTGAGGCACCAGTGGAGGCCATCTAAACAGAATATACATCAGAGGTGAATAAAGAAAAGTTCCTAGGTTTTCCAGTTCTGTCTAGCAAAGAAGGTGCTTTCAAATGAACTATACTCAGTAAAATCTCCAAAGGTACATGACAATATCAACCAGAAATTAACCCAGAAATTCCATAACAGCAGGATCCACCTTTTTTTGTCAACCAAGAATAGAACATCATTAGTTAAAATTAATAGTATTGAATTTAATATAACAACTGAACTGATAGAAGGCCACATGCAAACAAACTAAACTCTTCCAAGGAAGAGGAAAAGAGAAAAGCAAGTATGATAAAAAAACTTTGTGTCTAGACAAGATTATTGAAAAGGAAAGATGAATGGAAAAAAAAAAAATCATGGATAAACAGAAATTAAAAGACAAACTTAAAAAAAAAGAATAAAATCTAAAAGGAGAAGAAACGATAAAAAAAAATGTAAAGATAGAGAAGGTTGTGGATAGCCAAATGAAGACTCTTTCAGAAGAGTTCATGGACTGTGAGGAACCATTTCATGTTGATAGAGGGATGGAGAAGAAGAAAAAATAAAGTATACTGATGCAGAGTTCTCTCAGTATGAAAAGAATATAACCAACTTACAGATCAAGATCAGTAGCCATGAAATTGAATAATAGCAAGCAACTATAAAAATTTGGAAAATAATTTACAAGTGATACACAGTTGCTTCTTATGTTTGAAGATTCCACAGTCCAGTTAAACAAGAGGCCCTATGGAAGCTAATATTAAGTTATTAAGTTTTTGTTTCTCCATGAAGCATACTTCTGCAGATATAAAGATATAAAAACCTTAGCAGGTTGAGGTCTAACAGTGATGTTATAGGGGTTCTTATTGCTGTCTCTTCCCTCCCCTTCCACATCCTTTGATCTACCTGTAATGTCCAGGTCAGTTGCAACTTGAACCTGCTGCTGCTTCTGTTCGTCCATCAAGATCTGAGGCACAAACTTCGCAGAAATCTTTCGCATACCCAATTCTTCGGTTACAATGACCCTGACTGTTTCTTGATTGATTTGCAATTCATCAGCCATTAATTGTACACTTAATCATCTGTCAGACCATACCAAATCTCACACTTCGTTCACATTTGCATCTGTCATTTTTGTTTTTGGCTGCCCACTTCTGGGGTCATCGTTCGCATTTTCTCACCCACCTTGCACTCAAAGATACTTGACTTTTTCAGAGCCTCCACACAATATGCCACTTTCAACAGCACCAACATTTCAGTAGCAGTTTTGCTGATTTTCACACAAAAATTGATGTTAACACGCTGCTCCAAATTTTGATCACACATTTTTATGTCAAAGTTTACGTGCAGATCTTTGTTGTTTTTGCAATAGCCAAGCAAATGGCTCAATCGGCTTGAGCCAGTGCCCTCTCAAGCTATGTCCTGTACTCAGTGAACACAAATAATGAAGGCTGCCAACACGAAATAGACTGGAATACAACATCAAACATTCATATATGCCACGATGAAGTAGAATGGCGCATAGTTGAATCCAAAGAAATTATCCTAGACCTTTCTCACATAAACAGTAATCCTTATAATTTGGCAGACTTGCATAACTCTGCTATCAGATACTGGCTCACTCATGAAGTCACACGCTTACATATGCCTAACAATAGAACTTTAGCCCGGACTGTAGCTTCAGTTCAAACTTAATTCCAGTTCATAGTCTGTTATTGTAGTGGTACAATGTTTCTTTACGGCTCATCATGAAGGTTATTTTCTTGATCATAAATTAGTAAATAATAATATTTTTTGGTTTACCAATCAAGTGTTGATCAATTTTATTAACTAAACCAACTAGTTTCGCCACACTTATCTGTTGGCATCTTCAGGGCTTCCATAGAGGTTTAAACAATCTCACAATTATGCGTAACTGCAAACTGACAAGAATAACTGTAAAACACTGACTAGAATAATTACAAATAAAATAGTATCGAACGTGAGTGAAACACGTATCGCGTGTACAAGATCAGCTATCTGTTGCTGAGGAACTTTCTGTAGTTTGTATTAAAGTTCATTTCTTCCGTTTTTAAGGTTCTGATTAGGGTTTTCCATATCTCTGGGAGTATTAGGCCTTGATTTCTGTTAAGGTTGACAGTAGAACGGGCGACTGTGGCTGCCTCTTTGAAAATTCTTGAATGGTAATCTTCCTCTATGTAAGGGGAACAGCTTTTGTCCCACTCGATGACATGGTTAGTTGTAGAGAAATGAGACGATAGGCCAGAAATGTCCTGTCTGTTGTTTTTGACATAGCCAATGTGCTCCTTTTTCCTGATTTCGAGGCTTCTCGAAATCTGTCCGATGTAACTAGAGCCACATGAGCATGGAATATTATAAACTCCAGCATGTTTGTAGAAAGGATGGTTGTCTTTTGGAGATCTTAGTAGTTTACTAATAGATTCTATTGGTTTGAATGTTACTCTTATTTTATGTTGTTTGAGGAGATTGACGAGCTTGTTGGAGATGCCACTTACAAACGGAATTGCAATTATTTTTATATATTGAATATCTTCTTGTTCTCTTTGTGGTGGTTCAGAGAAAAGGATTTTATTGACTAGTCTTCTTGGATATCCGTTCAAGTACAAATTGTTGGAAATAAATTTTAACTCATCTTGAAGGGTCTTGTTGTCCGTTGTGATGTGAATCGCTCTTTTCTTTAACATGTGTACAATGCTGAGTTTATGTGAGATGTGGTGGGAGGAGTTGAAATGTAGGTAGCGACCTGTATTGGTCGGTTTTCTGTACACCGATAGATTTATACTGCCGTCAATTTGTTTTTTTGATTAAGATGTCTAAAAACGGTAGTGGTTTTTCTCTTTCAAGTTCCAGAGTGAATTTAATAGAATGATGGAAGGCATTGATCTTTTTGAGAAAATCATATATGTCATCTTTGTTATTGTTCCATACGATGAAGATATCGTCCACATATCTAAACCAAATTTTAGGTTTAGGAAAAATTTGCGATAAGATTTTGTTTTCTAAGTCTTCCATAAAGAGGTCAGCACATGAAGATGAGAGTAGGCTCGCCATTGCCAAGCCTGTTAATTGTTGATAGATCTTATTTTTCCAAGAAAAGTAGTTGGAGTTTGGGCAGTGAGCAAACAATGAGGTTATATCTTGTGGGAACAAGGTACTTAAGATGTCAATGACCTCTACTACAGGAACGTTTGTAAAGAGAGAGGTGGCATCTAAGCTGGCTAGAAGATCATTATCCGATATCTTGATGTTTTTTAACTTTTCCACAAAATGTCCGGAGTTTTTAATGTAACTCTCTGAGTTGTGGATGTGTTGCTGTAAGAGTTTCGAGAGATGTTTTGACAATAAGTAGGTAGGAGAGTTGATTGCATCAACGATTGGACGTAAAGGAATAACATCTTTGTGCACTTTTGGCACACCATAGAGTCTTGGAGGTAAAGGATGCATCGATTTTAGTTTTTTAATCGAGTCTGTTGGCCAGTTGGATAAATTGCGTAGTAATTCATTGGTATCATTGTGGTTTTTTAATGTTGGATCTTTTGTTAAAAGACGGTATACAGACAAGTCAGATAGTAGATGGTTGACTTTGTCCTCATAGTCCTTTGAGTTCAGTATTACAGTACTGTTTCCTTTATCTGCTTTAAGTATTATGATGTCTTTGTTGTTTTTTAAATTACGAATAGTTCTTCTATCTAATGAGGAGAAGTTTTGTTTTGTGTAATATGCAGAGGAAAGTACTATACAACTTTTTAGTCTTAGATCATTTGCTGTTTGAGGCGGTAATAATGAGATTCCTTTTTCTAGACTACAGATGAAATCTACCTTAGGAATCTGTTGAGGAGCTATTGCATAGTTGAAACCTTTTTTGAGAATATCGATTTCAGGTTTCTTTAAGATGTGGTTTGAGAAATTAATAATAACTTGGTTGTCTGGTAGAGAAGGTTTAGACTCATTGTGGGTGGTATAAAGATGGTTACATTTTTTAATCTGGGTCTGTCTGCTTTTGTTAAAAGCTTTGGTGAAACTGGTATTAATCATTTTATCTAAGACTTGCCAAATTTCCTCATCTAAAGAGCTGGAGAGATCCATGAACAGTTCATAACATTGTGTGTCAATTTGACTAAGCACAAATCTTGTGTGATGTAACCTTATACGAATGAGTAACATCAATGTCTTCAAATAAATATTTTTAGCTTGTCTAGTATTGAAACGAGGTTTAAGATGTAAAAACTTAGGAATTATTCAGTTATCTCGGCAACGTTTTAAAAAAGTGAGATGGTTTAGTAACCTTGCCTTTTTACATTTTAGGATTTCAAAATGGCGTACCTTGATTTTCGTATCACCATTGACTCTATTCATCGTGAAGGTTATTTTCTTGATCATAAATTAGTAAATAATAATATTTATTTATTTATTTTTGGTTTACCGATCAAGTGTTGATCAATTTTATTAACTGAACCAACTAGTTTAAACTAGTTTAGATTGTTTAAACCTCTATGTAAGCCCTGAAGATGCCAACAGATAAGCGTGGCGAAACTAGTTGGTTCAGTTAATAAAATTGATCAACACTTGATCGGTAAACCAAAAAATATTATTATTTACTAATTTATGATCAAGAAAATAACCTTCATGATGAATAGAGTCAATGGTGATACGAAAATCAAGGTACGCCGTTTTGGGAAAATACTAAGAATAGTGATCAGAGCTTTACCCACCTTTACAATGAGTTGCCCTGGTGTTGTAACATCTTTAGACTTGAACTTTGTTTCAGGCACAAGCTCAATTGTTTGCATACTTTGCATAATGGGATTAGGAGTTAAAATAACCAAGTTTATAAAATTACTTGGTTATCCTAATATATGTATATACACACACATACATAGAGAGAAACAGATCAATCAGTCAGTAATGAAGCCCATTATGTAATAGAATAGATAAACACTGGTTGATAAATTACCAGCGGCTGTGTGCGTAAGAAGGATACTGAAAACCTATCTTTACTGGCAGATACATTCATCAAAAGTTTGCTCATCACACCCCTCTCAAAAAATTGGTGTTATCAAGTCTTTAATTAATAGAGCACATAATGTGTGCTCCTCTTCCTCAAACTTACAACAAGAACTTCTCACTATCAAAACTTTAATAGAATTTCATGGTTACAATTCTAATCAAATCCAGCAGATAATTGACTCCTATGTTCTCATGACCTAAGGATTCTTCACCAGACCGCAGGGATCCAATCACTTATATTTCTGATATCTCTGGACCTTTTGGTAGAATTTTGAAGAAATATCACCGTATTCCCACATATTTTCCTATTAACAAAATTTCTCATCTGTCGCCATCAACAAAAAACAAACTGCCACCTCTATCATTAGCTGGTATTTATCATATACCTTGTGAATGTAATGTGACATACTTTGGGCAGACAAGCTGTTCTGTGGAAAAAAGATTAATGAACATCAATATTATATTGAATACATGAAACCTCAAAAGTCTGGTCTGGCACAACATAATTTTGACACTAAACACAGTGTCTGGTGGGATGAAGCTTATTTTCTCCATAAAGGCAGTTTTAAATATGAACAGTATTTCAAAGTAAGTTGCGAAGCCCTTTTACATCAGCCAAATCTGAATCAAAATGATTGTCTCTCTCTTCCAAAAGTTTGGGAGATTCTCATTTTATGTAATTATTAAAAATAGTTTTAATAACATTATTATTTATTAATATATTAATTTCCAGCACATGGCAACAGTTTTTAATTGGTAAACCAATTGTTGTATGTACCTTGTATTCCCGTTTCTTTGAATTGTTGTTTCTATACACTGATGTTGTACTGTTATTTTCAGTATGATATATCTGTACTTTCATTTTATTAAAGTTAATTACTGTGGTTATCGTGTAATTTGTTGTTTATTGTCATTTTTACACAGGTACCTTCAAAGATTTCTTATTGTTGTAGATCGATTATGAGAAATGCAATGAAAAACCCAAAAGGAATACAGTGGAATTTAATATAACAGCTATGGGTGCTTAAGGGTCAAAGCTATATAACTGAGAGGAGACCTCCACATAGCCTTTAAAGGAATGCGGAGAACCAACCAGAGCTTCTGACCTAATGTCCAATCCTCACCTTCTCATGGTGCACCCTGTTGGGTATCTACCTGGATACTGAATGAACGAGGATGGGCTGGCAATTTGTGATTTAGCCGACCAAATTGTATTCTTATTCGCTTAAACCAATATACAAAATGATGCTACAACATGACAAAATTTCATGCCGGCTGGGGCATTGCTGGTTAAACAAGGATCCCATTGTTTTCGCCAGGGAACCAGAGCGAACAGCGAAAAGTCAGCTACTGGAACAAATCTGAAAGCACAACCCAACTCAACATCACCAGAGTTAAAGTCGATACTATCAACATAAGAAGCCTGAATGGCAAAGAAATGGAGCTAGCTGAGGAATTAGATAAGTACCAGATCGACATAATAGGGGTGACTGAAACGAAAAAGACAAAAACTGGTGAGATCTTTCTGAGCAATAAATACAAAATGTTATATTCAGGAAATGACAATCAAGGAAAAGAAGGAGTAGCCATAGTATTCAACACAAAATACGAGGCTAATCTTCTTGAATGGCAGGCAGTCCTACTGAAGTAGAAGAAGAACAAGGTTCTACTACAGTAGAAGTGGAGGAATTTTTTGATGATTTAGAAAAAGCAACTGAC
Source organism: Typopeltis vanoorti (assembly GCF_054136105.1). Classification (NCBI taxonomy): domain Eukaryota; kingdom Metazoa; phylum Arthropoda; class Arachnida; order Uropygi; family Thelyphonidae; genus Typopeltis; species Typopeltis vanoorti. Next base: position 26,262,570 of record NC_143552.1, read on the forward strand.
ACAATGAAAAAGGAAAAGTTGGTCCTTGTTGGGCATCTAAATAGCAGAGTAGGAAATGATTGTGAGACATACAAAAATATTTTCGGAAAATTTGAAGAAAAGAGAAAAGCTAATAATAATGGCAAATACCTGTTGGATTTCTGCTCAGGACATGGACTGGTTATTACTAACACCATGTTCCAACATAAAAATGTGCACAAATTCACAGGAGAGAAGAAGCAATGAATAAGAAAAGTCTCATTGACTATGTTATTGTTGATAGTGATGTTTTCTCCCTGGTGCAGGATACCAGAGTGTACAGAGGATTTGAAATTGGAAGTGATCACTATTTAGTCTTGAGCGGGATAAAATTGAATTTCATATTGAAAAGAATAACATGTATGAAAGTTTTAAAGCAAATAAAAGTTGAGCAGTTCTTAGATGTGAACTGTAGACTCAAATACACAAAGATTATTGAAGAGAAAATGAAAGAGTTTGAGAACAAGAACCAAACCTTGGAGATTCAGTGGCAAGCCTTGAAGAAAACCCTGATCGATTCAGCCAGAGAGGCATGTGGTGGGGTTGTCTGCAAGGATAGAAAAGTCAGAACTCCATGGTGGGCACAGGAAGTTAAAGAGGCAGTGAAGGAAAAGAAAAAAGCATATCAATAGTTCCTGACGAATAAGTCAGCTTTTGCTCTTCGAGAATACAGAGACAAATGTAAGAAAGCGAAACACTGTGTAAAACTAGCTAAACAAAAGTCATGGGAGGACTTTGACAAGAACATAGAAAATAAATATCAGGAAGGTGGCAAAATATTCTGGAGGTTGTTGAAGAAGCTTAGAAATGGAGGAAAGAGTGCTGTGAAAGGAGAGTTAGAGATGATAAAGGTGACATGAAAACGGGAGAAAAAGATATCCTTGAAGTATGTAGTGATTACTTCGAAAAATTGCTAAATGAAACAGGCAGTGATAGAACAGTGGTTTAAAACACTGAACAGGCATACAGTCAGGAATACATATCAATACTTGAAGTATAAAAAGCCATCAAAGGCTTGAAATGTGGAAAGGCAGCAGGAGTAGATGATATTCGACCAGAAATGCTGAAGTATGGTGATATAAAAGTCTTACAGTGACTGCACTGCATAGTTCAGAAGGACGGCCTGGACAGAGGGACGAATTCCCGATGATTGGAGTAGAGCTTTCATAGTACCCATATATAAAAAGGGAAATAAAACTGAATGTGAGAATTATAGAGGTATTTCCCTACTGAGTGTTCTGGGCAAGATCTATGCAAGTATACTTGAGAAACAGTTGAGAAGAATTGTGGAAGAAAAACTTGAAGATCAAGCTGGATTCAGGCCAAATAGAGGCTGTCAGGATCAGATCTTCACTTTACGACAAATAGTTGAGAAAGCATGGGAATATAACAAAGATCTGTATTTAAGTTTTGTCGATCTGGAAAAGTCATATGACAAGGTGCCAAGAGAGAGGCTATTCAATACGCTGCAGTTATATGGTGTCAATGGAGCATTATAAAACCAACAATACTTAGTCTTTAATTGAGTTGTAAGTCAGCAGTTAGAATTGAAGGATGTATAGGAAGATGGTTTAATGTTATATCTGGTGTGAGAAAAGTATGTACATTATTCCCTCTGTTATTCATTATCTATAAGGATCACATTGTGAAGGTAAGCAGTATTAAACATGATATCAGAATTGGTGATGTTAATGTCAGCTATTTGCTTTTTGCAGACAATTATACTTCTAAATAAATCCGCTACAAGTTTGCAAGATTCCCTGATTAAATTGAATAACTGTTGTAATAGATATGGTATGGTATTTTCATTATTTTTGTTTTCATTTTATTTATTCTTAATTCAACAGTCAGGGCTTCTTCATTGAGTTTTATTGTTTTCGTCTTTATATGTTGTTGTGTATGTGCAAGTAAACATATATCATCTACAAAATCCAGGTCATATAGCTCATCATCATCATCAAATTCCTGACATGTACCCTCAAGGGGGGGTGTATAGGATATGATAGTACTACATGAAAAATTTACATCATTACTAACTTCCTGTCTAGAATTTTCCTCCAAATCAGTCTGTTACTTGTCAAGACTCCAACATTTTCAGATCTTATATTTTTATCGTCTAAGGCACTTTGTACCTTATCAATCCACCTATATCTTGTTTTTCCTCTAGGTCGTTTTCCTGCCAACCTGGCAGAGATCACTTGTTTTGCCAACCTGGCAGAGAACACTTGTTTCTAATCTTACCTCGCCCATTGTGTTTAAGTGACCATACCACCTGAGATTAGCTCTGCTAACGCATTCCTGGATGCTGACAATGTCAAGTTCTTTCCTAATATCCTCGTAAAGACAATGAAATTAGGTAGAGTTGTTGAAAATGTCAACTGTGTTGTGAACGGGGAACCTGTGGAACAAGTAAAACATTTCAGTTACTTAGGCACGATTTTTAGTGAAGATGGTAAATTGAATATGGAAATAGACATCAGAATCAACAAGCTGGTATAGTAGGAAGTCAATTGAATAAATTCATATGGAATAAGAGAGAAATTAGTCGGAACACTAAATTAGCTGTATATGAGACAGTGTTCAAACCAGTTTTAACTTATGGATCTGAGAGCTGGGTCAGAAGTAAAACACTTGACCAAAGACTAGAGACCGCAGATATGATAGTTCTGAGAAAGATTAGAAGCATGAACAGATGGCATCAATGGCAGTATCATATTAAAAACAAGGATATTAGGAAAGAACTTGACATTGTCAGCATCCAGGAATGCGTTAGCAGAGCTAATCTCAGGTGGTATGGTCACTTAAACAGGGGCGAGGAAAGATTAGCAAAACAAGTGTTCTCTGCCAGGTTGGCAGGAAAATGACCTAGAGGAAGACCAAGATATAGGTGGGTTGATACGGTACAAAGTGCCTTAGACGATAGAAATATAAGATCTGATAATGTTGGAGTCTTGACAAGTAACAGACTGATTTGGAGGAAAATTCTAGACAGGAAGTTAGGAATGATGTAAATTTTTCATGTAGTACTATCATATCCTGTACACCCCCTTGAGGGTACATGTCAGGAATTTGATGATGATGATGATGAGCTATATGACCTGGATTTTGTAGATGATATATGTTTACTTGCACATACACAACAACATATGAAGACAAAAACAATAAAACTCAATGAAGAAGCCCTGTCTGTTGGATTAAGAATAAATAAAATGAAAACAAAAATAATGAAAACAAATAATAAACAAAAAGAGAACATAGTACTGGATGGTGAAATTTTAGAAACAGTGGAGAATCAATAATAAATAAACATGGAGGAGCAGAGGAAGATATAACATTGAAGACACAGAGAGCATGGATAACTTTTAACATGTTAGGGAAAATATAGAGTTCAAAGCAAATAGGCGTAAAAAAAAAAAAACAAGTTAAATAATAGAAATATCAAATATTTTACTTTATGCATTAGAAACGTGGACAGCAACAAAAGCAATTAGGAAAAAACTGCAAAGCTTTGTAAATAAATGTTTAAGAAAAATTCTACAAATAAAATCGCTAGGAAAGATATCCAATAAAGAATTATGTCAAAAAAATAAACAAAAACCAATAATGTATAGCATCAATCAGAGAAAATGGAGATGGATAGGACATGTACTAAGAAAACTGGAAAAGGACAAAGTCAAACAAGCATTAGAGTGAAGTCCTCAAGGAAACAGAAAGAGAGGTAGACCAAAGATGAGCTGACGGAGAGGAGTAGAAGAAGACCTCAGAAAGATTGGAAAGATCTGGACACAGATATAGCAAGAAGCACAAAACAGAGTCAGATGGATCCATGGTTGAGGCCCTATGCTCCCAGTGGAGTGAGAGGAATAAGTAAGTAATCTAGTTAAGCTATCTCTACTTGGGGAGAGTGATTATGTAGTCTTTACCTACTGAATTTTCTGTTAAGAAGGATATACACTATGCTGGCAAAAGTAGTTGGAGACGTAGTTATGGTCAAAAAAATGCATTTTTATTATATATTTCTAGTACCAAGTAGGAACACCTTTGGCCAGAATGACAGTACTACCCTTCAGGTTATTCTTTCAACCACTTTCTGATATGTCACAACTGGAATATTCTTCCATTCCTTGAGCAAAGCTATTCCCATTGCTGATTATGATGACAGCTGTGGTCTGGAGTGAATTTGGCATTGTAATTTGTCCCAAAGATGTTTGATGGGGTAGATAAGGTAGATGGAGTTGACTGTGGAGGTCTGAACTCAGAGCCAGCCAGTCCAACTCTTCAATGTTGTTTTGTGGAAACCAGTCTTCAACATGCATTGCAGTATGGCATGGTGCATTGTCAAGCTGAAACTTGCAAAGATCACTGCCGAAGTACTTCCACAGTGTTGAAAGCATGTCCAGGATGTCTAGGTAGCCATCAGACATCATGGTTTTGAGCACATTCACCAATGGAGCAAGCCCCATTCAACTGAAACACCCCCATACCATTCCCTAGCCTCCACCAAACTTGACAGTTGGAGTGATGCAGTCCTGCTGGAACTATTCCCCAGGTAATCTCCAGATCCAAACACGACCATCAGAGTGAAACATTTGGAAGTGTGATTCGTCATTCCACAGAACCCTTTTCCACTTATCCATAGTCCAGGAATGGTGTGAAAGACACTGACGCTGGTCCAAATATCATTTGGCATTGAAGGCAGGGAGTGATGTGTGACTTGTTTGCAGCAGCATCTCTGCCATGGTAACCTAAGGCCTGCAGCTCTCTGTGGATAGTTCTAGTGCTGACAGATATCTCTGCAGCATTTTCCAGTTTTACTATGAGGTCGACTGCTGATGATGATGTGCGGGATGCTCGAACATTCTGAGACAGAGCTCATTGATCTCGATCATTGAGCATTTGTGACCTCCCAGGGCATTTTCCTGCTGTGGTAGTAACCATCAACTTTCCATCTATGAATGACATAAGCAATGGTGGATTTCAGAATACTTGATAAGGCTAGTGATGTCATGGACAGAAAGACCATTAATGTGACATCCAACTCCTCTCATACATTGGAAGTCTGTTATTTCAGCTGAATGTGGCATCTTGATATCAAGTACAGTGAAGAAGAACATGCAGCACATCCCACCTTTTATTACCAGGCTTATGCAGGCACTCCCTGAATATTTGTATGTGGAAGGATCTGAAATTTGCATGGCATGCAAGGTGTCCAAAACGTTTGTCAACATAGGGTATTGGAATTACAAAACAGGTGATTATGACAAACTGAGGAGCTAGCTGTCAGCTGTCCTATAGCATAATTATTTGGAGGCGAGAGAGAGAGAGATATGTTGGTGGTGCATGGGAGGTGATCAATGGATGTTTCAAGAAACCAGTATTTGACCATATACCAAGAGTCAGAAAGATATATCAGGTTGGAACTAGATTGATGAATAGCATCATTAAGCAAGAGTTGTAGACAAAGAAAAAGTTGTTCATGTCCATGAGCAGTACAAGGCACAGTCAAGAAGGGTGGCTCTATGGTAAGGAAGGTCAAAGCTAATTGTAAAAGAAATCTAGATGATGATGAGGCCCAAAGAAATCCTAAAAGGTTCCTTCATTATGTGTCAAATAAAAGGAGGAATGACTAAAGATAAAAAAGGATAAAGTTCTGATAGTGGAGAGGTAACTGAAGCAAACCAAATACTTGAATTGCTGAATGATCATTCTGAAAGGGTGTACCATCTGTGTGGTAATATTGCAATGCTGAATGTGACATCGACCAATTGGAAAATAGAGATTGAAGAATTGGAAGTGCTTAGAATATTGCTGAACCTTAATACAAGATGAAATTTATATTGCCCATTTATTATTAGAATGTGCAAGAGAATTATCAGGTCCTCTGACCAGCTGTTTAAGTAACATTACTGGGAAGGTGCCAGTGGAGTGGGAAAATTATTCCCACTGCATAAAGGGTTCTCTAAATTATAGTCCAATTAGTAAATCAGAACTAATGGTTAAGGTTGGAGAAATTGGTAAAAGACACAGTTCACTTCTGGGTGGATAGGAACATGAAAGGAATAACATGGTTTTTGTGAAGGATGGGTCTTGCTTTAGTAATTCGCTTACTTTTTATAATAAAGTGACAATAGAGTTTGATAAGGGAAATGGCTACTTATTGATACCACTGGACTTTTACAAAGGCATTTGACAGGATTCCATGTAGAACTGTATTGTATCTGGATTAAAATCAAATGATTTGGATTAGAGCATGGTTTATAAGCAGCTATCAAAGAATAGTTTATGGAGGAGTGCGTCCAGGAGGCATGTGACTAGTGGTATATCAGAGGGCTCAATATTTGGTCATCTGTTGCTTAACTTATACATTGCTGATATAAGAAATGATATGACAGGAAGTATTCAGTTGTTTGATGATGATGATGCAACTGGGAAGAGTGGTAGTAAATGGTGGTTATCTAGAGCAGTGCTTCCCAAACTTCTGGATGTCAGGGCCCCCCTTTGCAAAAATTAAAATATTTCACGGCCCCCCTCGAAAAAAAATCGTAATAGAGAGATATATTATTATAATATTTATTGTATTTATATTCAATACAAAACATACACAGCGAATATTGCAAAAATCAAATGCATATATTACATTTTTTGCCTCTTACCGTTTGGTTCTGAAGACGATGCGGGCTGTTCTGGTAAAATATGAAATACTGTCCTTTTTTTTTAGTCTGTTTCTGCTTCTTCTGATTGTTCGCGGGATTTTTTTTTTTTTTTTTTTTTTTATCAGCCACTTATCCATCTCGGGGTTAAAGTTTTTAACGTAGAATAGATCAAATAATATCACCACTTACCGATACTGGCACACCACAGACTGATAACATGAAATTAGTGAATATTACCTGAATAAGGGAATACCCGGACCAGGAACATTTTTCTCTTTTGTGACTTTTCTCCCTTTACGGTAATTAAGCCTAACGCGAAACAGACAGCAAAGGCAAGTTATTAAAACGTGCATATGATTGGTGCGGTATTAACAAAAGATCGCGCAACCGAAAGATAACAGAATAGCTGACAATTGAGTTGAAATGCTAACTCTCTTTAACTGAATTCCATATGTGAAACTGCCATAACATTCATTATATATATATATATATTACTTAGTTTTAACACTTTTACGAATTTTAACACATTCGGAAATCGAACGTGTTAAAATTCGTAAAATTGGGAAATCGAACTCACACACATCTAATTAATAACAATAGTTTTTAGTTAGATACTGTGTTTGCCCCTGCAACATATGGTTTTGTTTCAGTCTATATAGCATAGTTTCTGTATGAGGGGACATGTGATGATTCATTAATTAGTGTGTTTTTATCCTGGTTGTCTCTAATTGCACTAGTTGTTGAGAAATATATTACACAGACTGCTCATACCTTATTCACTGGCATAATAAAAGTACTTGTTTTTATTGCCTCTGCAGTATAGTGGCTGTTAGGGAGGGGTGTTGTTTACCACTGCAAGCGATTTACTATCTCCCCACATGAACTTGTTTAAGCTTTTCTTCATGTGTGAAGTATATGCGAAACTTTTATTGGTAACAGAAAACTAGCTTGGATGACAGTGATAATATAAAACGAGTTTTGATATGTATATAAAGTCAATATCAACAGTCCCTGATTACGAATGCGTGATGAAAGGTACAGGAAGATTTGGAGCTTCCCTGAGAGCATTTGAAGTAAATACAATTAACCACTGCTTTGAAATGAAACATATGAATAAGCAATATTTACTAATATTCATTAAGCGCCGAAATACGCAGGAAGCAAAGTTTGTGAACCAACACCAATGTGTGAATTTTCCTATTAAAATATAAAAAATAACAAAAAAGAAATAATAAATAATAAAAGTTAAATATGTTTCTTTTAAAATAAAAAAAATCTACTTAGTCTTAAAACATTTTAAATTTGTTTTCATTATTTCACGGCCCCCCTCAACAAAACCTATGGCCCCCAAGGGGGCCGCGGCCCACAGTTTGGGAAGCGCTGATCTAGAGATCCTGCTGGTTGACTTAGACTGACAGTATGGGCAAATATAAATGGCTGCCAGTTTATTGTGACCAAGTATAAGGTGATGCACTTTAGGAGGAAGAGTGTACTATACTGATTGAACCAAATTGCAGGAAACTAATGAAGCCAGGACTTGGGGTGATTGTGGACAGGGAGCTGAAGTGTAGAGACCATATTGCAAAGGTAGCCAGAACAGCACATCAGAATACATGGTTGTTGAGCATACTAACTAGCAGGAATAGGAAAGTTTTTTTTATTGTTCTCCTTTATAAGGAGAACAATAATGGTTGGTGTCATGGCTGCAGCAGTTCTCGCAAGTTATTTCTTGGATTAAAAACTTTCGTGCAAATAAAAGGAATTCGTAAGGCTTTGAATTTTAACTGCAGATCTCATGACCTGTTAATGATCAATGTTATAATCATTATGCTGTGATGTGAGTACTCTTGTATAAATTTGGTGAAATTTTTAATTGGTTTCAGTAATCGGAATGAGTGGCTTACTAAGCCTAAAAATATTTTCAATAAGGTATATGTTGAAGTAATCTACATTGATTGTTTGTATAAATGATTTATTATTGGTATGTTAAAAATTACTGAAGAAATATTTATCAGATATGCTGGTCCAATTATATTAAAAGTACTTCAGTGATTGTAGGCGTAGGTTTCATGGTGGAAAAAGGTCTTCAAGGACAGTCACTGTTTCATTTCTGGGAACATTTGTAAAGAGGCTGACTACATCCAAACTTGCCAAGATGTCTGAAGGTTCTATGTATATCTCCTTTACCTTCTCAATAAAATGTGCACTGTTCTTAATGAATGATGTTTTTCTTATGTGTGGTAAAATCATGTTAGTGAGGTGTTTTGCATGATTTGAGATCGGAGAGTCTCTTCCATCCACTATTGGTCTTTATCTTTCTTATTAATTTTTGGTACTCTATATATCCTAGGCAGGGCTGCCGAGAGGGGGTGACATTTGAGACTTTTGTCATGGACCCTGGCATCGAAAATGGCCTGACGTGTCACATAACTGTGTTTATAATGCATGGTTTTAATTCTCGTAATAATACAACAATGATAAATAATAATGGCATATCGAGAATGATACTGTGTTTTGTTTTAGACAGACGGCTATGCTCTTTAGCTCGCCGTGAGTGTCCAGAAGACACTGATTCTTTCAGTGCAGATCACTGTAGTTATAGCGGGTGATGACATCAATAGGCGTGCAAGGTTGTTTTGCAGTTGGCTGTGCTAGCTAGTACTTGCATTCACAGTAATGTTCCCTGCCAGAACGCTTCATTCTTGTTATTATTTTGATAGACGAAGATTTTGTTATTGTTTGTAAAGTGTGCAGCTGTATAGTGTAGGCTGTGCGCTAAAAAATGAAATTACGTATTCTTATTAATTTGATTTTTTAATTATTAAAATTATATTTTTAATAATGAAAATTTGACCAATGGAAATGTATCATCATAAATCTGGAAATCAAAAACGAAAAGAGAAACTTGTGGTCCGGGGCCTCACTTAAAAGCTTGGGGCCTGGACCACAGACTTGTCACGGGCTCGAAAATGTCTCTCGGCGGCCCTGATCCTAGATACTAATGGGTGTTTTGATTGTAGAGTTCTTTTTAGTTCTTCAGTCCAATTGGGCATATTTTTAATTAGATCATTGGTTTTATTGAGATATACATAGAACCTTCAGACATCTTGGCAAGTTTGGATGTAGTCAGCCTCTTTAGAAATGTTCCCAGAAATGAAACAGTGAATCTCCTTGAAGACCTTTTTCCACCGGACATTGTAGAACTATATAAACATTGCACAAGAAATGCAATTTTCATATATCAAGACAAATTTTGGGAACAAATAGAAGGACTGGCAATTGCCCCCCCCCCTCCAGCTTTAGCTAACCTATATATGGAAAATTTTGAAAATAATGCATTAAACAACTATCATAAAAAACTGAAAATTTGACTTTATTATGTAGACGATATTTTCATCATATGGCCAGCAACAACAGAGGAACTCACTGCTTTTAAAGATTATCTTAATAATCCACACAACAACATAAAATTCACTTTGGAACAAGAAGAACATAAAAAATTTCCTTTTCTTGATATCCTAATAGAAATCAATGAAAAAGATGATAGATTATCTTTCTCCATTTATAGAAAACCCACCAACACAGAAAGATTTCTTAATACGGCCTCACACCACCCCTCCAGGCAAAAACTAAGTTTAATAAAAACCTTGAGGGATAGAGCTTACGATATTTCCAGCACAGACAAATTGGCCAAATTACTAAGCAAACATAACATTAAAGTTGTTTTTCCTTCCGCTAGAAAAAATATCAAGATTTCTACATCCCTCAAAACCTCCACATCACCCTTTAAAAAAAAACAGGTGTATATAAAATTCATTGTTCCTGTGGCATCTGCTACGTAGGCCTGACGGGAAGATCAGGGGAAATTCATATGAACGAACACCAAAAAGACGTGCAAAAAAGGAGAGAACACAAGTCAGGCCTAGCATCCCACGCAACTTCCACCAGCCATAATGTACTCTGGCATAAAACAAACATGTCTTATATTGAAAAAAACTGTTTCACAAGGAAATTTAAAGAAGCTGCTAATATGCTTAGAATTCCAACACAATGTAACAAAAACCAGGGCCCAATTCTACACCAAGTTTGGTCAGCATTGATAAAAAATACACCCTCGTATATTTTTCAATATACGAGTAAGTCAGACCTCGGACAGTGTGAACGTGACAACATCCAGCATTGTTCAAACTTAGCATGCACAGATTCTGAGTTTGTTTTTTTAATTTAATGAACAGTTAGAATAACATCATAGAATGGACTATTTTGAGTAATTTCTAATTTCTTGTGTTTAAACTTTTAGTTACCTTTAACCCCTGAAGCTGCAAGTCAAACCACATACGAAACTTGTCGGGGTTTGTTTATTTTTATTTATCTTAATAAACATGTGGTTGCAATACCGGAATCTTTCTTTTGTACTTCAGTGATATTTTATAAGTATGTGTTGATATTGCGTTAGATATCTAATTGGATGCTTCTTAAAGTTTCTGATGTAATTTATGTTAGACATTTTTGTATGTACATGAACATAATTGTATGTGGATATTTATGAATTGTATATTGGTTGTATTGGTTTGTGGATGTGTAAGTAGTGGATAGTTCTTGTTAGGTATTGCCTTTATCTCTCATTGAACATTATTTGTGAAGGTATGAGAATGGAGTCAATGTTGCTTTTATAGTGGAATGATCATCAAGCCAATATGTCCAATGTTTATAAGGGCTTGCTTTCTAGTGAATCACTTGTTGATGTGACTTTAGCATGTGAAGATTAAGTTTAAAAGCTCACAAAATAGTGCTTGCAGCATGTAGTCCCCTGTTACAAACTTTGTTTGTGTAAAATTCATGTAAGCATTCCTATTGTAATTATGAAAGATACAGGATATGCAGATTTAAAATTGGTTGTGGATTTTATGTATAGTGGCGAAGTTAGTATATCTCAGGAATGTTTGCGTGAACTTTTGAAAATTGCCCAAATGCTTAAGGTGAACAGCCTTACACAACTCATAGGCATTAATTACCAAGACCTTAAGGAGGATCAAATTTCATCGCTAATGGATGAAATGAAATCATATGTTGAAGAAGATACTACTTTGTCACCTGCTGCTTGTTGGAGGAGTCTGTGTTTGGTGGTGGTGGGGGGGAACAACAGATAATATATTTGGAGTCAGAAGAAGCTGTTCATGCTTTGTCAACAGATAAAGCCAGTGAATCTTGTTATGCGGATGCAGGTGAAAAGTTATCATTACAGGCCCAGCCACGAATTCTAGTATTAATTCCTTTGACAGATCTGCAGCGAGGAATTACACCTTGTGAGGGAAACTTGCAAGAGAACAAGTGTGGTTCTATTAGGAAGAGAAAGAAGGTAAACAAAAAGAAAAACCTTGATGGTAAAAAGAAGTAGACCTCCAGGTCTAGGGATGCTATTTTAGATGTAGGTAAGACTAATTGTGCACAAGGAATTGCAGAGTCAACGTCTAGCAATGCAAAGGACTGTAGCGAATGTAAACAAAATTTGACAAATGGAGTAACCGTTAGTGCATCTCTTTTTTCTCGTCCACCAGTCACTCAAGGATATGGTGTTTAGAAACAATGTTAAATGCTATGTTTTTTAATGTATGCCTCAGGCTTTCAGAAAAACGTGGTATGAAGGTAAGGAGGATTTATATATATGTGGGAAATGTAAATTAATTGAAGAAATGATATGTGAAAACATAAGCCAGAATGTGCAGGTAAATGCGAATGATTCTGTGATGAGTGAAGAACGGAAGTGTGGTAATGAGATTTTAGGGAGATTTAGGGCGCTCTGGAGCTAACCCAGACAGCACAGAGTGAGACTGGGGTGTTGGATAAGAGAATGGAAAGGATGAAATTGGTAGAGATGGATAGACAGAGAAAGGTTAAGAAAATAATAATAGGGGGATTCAATGATTCGTAGAATAAAAATCGGAGATTTCTTTAAAGAATGTTGGTCGGGAGGGGGAGGTACGGTAGAGTGTGTAACTAGAGCTGTAAAGAGAGGTGATAGTGTAGATGAAATGATTTTAATGGTTGGGACGAATGATTTAGGAAACGGCGTAAATTGTGTGGCAAGTGATTTAAGGGAGATGTTAGAGATGCTAGGTTTAAGAATAAGAATGTTAGGATTGTCAGTGTGCTTCCCAGATATGATAGTCGAGAAATGAGGAGGACATTGATGATGAATGAAATGTTAGCTAGGATGTGTAGGAAAAGAGGGATGGGATATGTGGATATTTGGGAGGAGTTTTATGGGAGAAAAGAATTATATGCCAAAGATGGTCTTCATTTGAATAAGTACAGGAGTAAGCTTTTACAGAAGTTACTGTTTTATGAACATATGGGAGTTTTAGACCAGGGAAACAAGTTATTAGAAGGGGAGAGTGCGAGGATGGTTATCAGAAATAATGACAGGAAAGTGGAGTTAGCTGTAAATAGTACTAAGGTCCATAATAACTGTGATATGGGGAATCATTGTACTCAGAATTTTAACGGTATTCAGAATGGGCTAATAATTCACACACCATGTGATTATGGGGGGGGGGAAGGAGTATTGCAGTTTATGTATACTAATGCCCGAAGTATTTGAAATAAGTGTGATGAATTTTTGTCGTTACTTAGTTCTACTTGGCCAAAAATTATAGGAATTAGTGAGACTTGGTTAACTAAGAATGATTTAGTCATAGGGATTGAATGTAAGGGATATAGTATCTTCAGAAAGGATAGAGAGGACAGAATGGGGGGAGGAGTTTTACTAATGATAGATGAAGTGTTAAAGCCAAAAATGGTAGAAGTGCCTCAAGGTGACAGGCATGTAGAGGGTAGTTCTTTTGAGGCTGTTTGGTGTGAGATAGAAATCAACAGGATGAAATATGTAATTGGTTGCTGCTATAATCCAAGGGGTATAAGGGAGAATGTAGATGGTATGCATTGGCAAATTAGTAAGATGAGTGGAGGATGTGTAATTATTATGGGCGATTTTAACTGGGACATAGATTGGGATTTTATAAGGAATGGTCTCAAGGAACAAAGGAATTGGAGTTTATACAGTTGTTAAGAGATAACTACCTGAGACAGCATGTAATGGAAGGGACAAGAGATTTGAGAGTGTTAGATCTGGGGAAAGTGATCATGTGGTCTTGACTTGGGAGATTGTATTGTGTGCTGAATATTCTGTTAAGAAGGTTATATGTGGAATTACAAGGCTGGTGATTATGACAAGCTGAGAAGTCAGCTTTCAAAAGTGCTGTGGCATGAGAATTTAAAGGGGGGGGGAGATGTTGATGGTGCATGGGAGATTATCAAGGAGTATTTAATGAAAGCTGTATCTGACTGTATTCCCAGAGTCAGGAGGAGAAATCAGGTAGGAGTAAGAATGATGAATAATATTATTAAGCGAGAGTTGCAGATAAAGAGAAAGTTGTGGTATAAGTATAAAGAAAAAGGTGATGAGCATTCCCATGAGCAGTACAAGATACAGGCAAGAAGGATAACCTGCATGGTGAAGAAGACCAAAGCTAATTATGAGAGGAAGCTAGCTGATGAGTCCAAAACAAAAAATCCTAAGGAGCTATTTCGCTTTGTGGCAAGTAAAAGGAGGAATAACTTTGGAAGGATGACTTTAAAAAGTATTGATGGTAAGGAAATTACAGAAGCTAATCAAATAGTTGTTGCTTAGTGATCATTTTGCAAAATTGTACTATCTTGGTCAGAGCTGTCGCCAGATTAGATTGCGTCCTGAGGCAAAAAATTAAATATCACCCCTATAAGACAAAAATATAAGAAAATCTCCAATTGCTATTTTGTTTTTATTGCAAGAGAAACATTAATGCAAAACAATTACGTAATAATATTAATTAAATGTTTGCTCTACGGGGATATCGTGCAATAAAATTGTTTATAAGCTCTTCTAAATTTAAATTATAAGCTATGTCCGCCTCTATCGATTTGCTAGACCAGCCAATCTTTCTTGGGTCATTGCTGTGCGCAAATAATTTTTAATCAGTTTAAGCTTGGAAAAACTTCTTTCCGCACTTGCTATGCTAACAGGAATTGTTAGCGTAACGATGGCGCCTACTGCAATATGACTGAACGAGCCCTTATTAAGCCGCGCCATGAGGCAGGCTGCCTCTATGCTACACCCTGTCAACAGTACTGATCTTGGTTGTGATATTGCAGTGCTGAATGTGTCATTGGCTGATGAGAGTTTAGTGATAGAAGAATTTGAGGTGCTTAGTATATTATAGAACCTTAATGCTAACACGGGTGCTTAAGGGTCAAAGCTGTATAACTGAGAGGAGACCTCCACATAGCCTTTAAAGGAATGCGGAGAACCGACCAGGGCTTCTGACCTAATGTCCAATCCTCACCTTCTCATGGTGCACCCTGTTGGGTATCTACTTTGATACTGAACGAACGATGGGCTGGCAATTTGGGATTTAGCCGACCAAATTGTATTCTTATTGGTTAAACCAAAATAAAAAATGATGCTACAACATGACAAAATTTCATGACGGCTGGGGCATCGCCCGGATAAACAAGCCCCCCCCCGTTGTTATCGCCAGGGAACCAGGGCGAACAGCGAAAATTCAGCTACTGGAACAAATCTGAAAACACACTCTAACTCAACATCACCAGAGTTAAAGATCGGTACTATCAACATAAGAAGCCTGAATGGCAAAGAAATGGAGCTAGCTGAGGAATTAGATAAGTACCATATCGACATAATAGGGGTGACTGAAACAAAAAAGACAAAAACTGCTGCGATCTTTCTGAGCAATAAGTCCAAAATGTTATATTCAGGCAATGGCAACGAAGGCAAAGAAGGAGTAGCCATAGCATTCAACACAAAATACGAGGCTAATCTGCTTGAATGGCAGTCAGTCTCAAGTAGAGTAATGTGGGCAAATATGAGAATGGGGAACTGGACAATGAGACTTATTTGTGCCTATGGTCCCACAGAAGGTTCTACTAAGGTAGAAGTGGAGGAATTTTTTGAGGCTTTAGAAAAAGCAACTGACACAATGAAAAAGTGAAAAGTTGGTCCTTGTTGGGCATCTAAATAGCAGAGTAGGAAATGATTGTGAGACATACAAAAATATTTTGGGAAAATTTGGAGAAAAGAGCAAAGCTAATAATGATAGCAAATATCTGTTGGATTTCTGCTCAGGACATGGACTGGTTATTACTAACACCATGTTCCAACATAAAAATGTGCACAAATTTACATGGAGAGAAGAAGCAATGAATAAGAAAAGTCTCATTGACTATGTTATTGTTGGTAGTGATGTTTTCTCCCTGGTGCAGGACACCAGAGTGTACAGAGGATTTGAAATTGGACGTGATCACTATTTAGTCTTGAGCAGGATAAAATTGAATTTCATATTGAAAAGAATAACATGTAAGAAAGTTTTAAAGCGAATAAAAGTTGAGCAGCTCTCAGATGTGAACTGTAGGCTGAAATACACAAAGATCATAGAAGAAAAAATTAAAGAGTTTGAGAGCAGGAACCAAACCTTGGAGATTCAGTGGCAAACTCTGAAGAAAACATTGATTGATTCTGCCAGAGAGGCATGTGGTTAGGTTGTCTGCAAGGATAGAAAAATTAGAACTCTGTGGTGGACACAGGAAGTTAAAGAGGCAGTGAAGGAAAAGAAGAAAGCACATCAAAAGTTCCTGGCAAATAAGTCAGCTTGTGCTCTTAGAGAATACAGAGAGAAATGCAAGAATGCTAAACACTGTGTAAAACTAGCTAAACAAAAGTCATGGGAGGACTTTGACAAGAATATAGAAAATAAATATCAAGAAGGTGGCAAAATATTCTGGAGGTTGTTGAAGAAGCTTAGGAATGGTGGAAAGAGTGCTGTAAAAGGAGTTAGAGATGATAAAGGTGACATGAAAACGGAAGAAAAGGATATCCTTGAAGTATGGAGTAATTACTTTGAAAAACTGCTAAATGAAAGAAGTACTGATGACAGCACAGTGGTAAAAAACACTGAACAGACATGCAGTCAGGAATACATATCCATACTTGAAGTAGAAAAAGCCATCAAAGGCTTAAAATGTGGAAAGGCAGCAGGAGTGGATGATATTCGACCAGAAATGCTGAAGTATGGTGGTATGAAATCTTACAGTGGCTGCACTGCATAGTTCAGAAAGCCTGGACAGAGGGACGAATTCCCGATGATTGGAGTAGAGCTCTCATAGTACCCATATATAAAAAGGTAAATAAAACTGAATGTGAGAATTACAGAGGTATTTCCCTACTAAATGTTCCTGGCAAGATCTATGCAAGTATACTTGAGAAACGATTGAGAAGATTTGTGGAAGAAAAGCTTGGTGAAGAACAAGCTGGATTCAGGCCAAATAGAGGCTGTCAGGATCAGATCTTCACTTTACGACAAATAGTCGAGAAAGCATGGGAATATAACAAAGATCTGTATTTAAGTTTTGTTGATTTGGAAAAGGCATATGACAAGGTACCAAGAGAGAAGCTATTCAGTACGCTAAAGTTATATGGGGCATTATATCAAGCAATACTTGGTCTTTATTTGAGTTGTAAGTCAGCAGTTAGAATTGAAGGAAGTACAGGAAGATGGTTTAATGTTAAATCTGGTGTCAGACAAGGATGTACATTATCCCCTCTGTTATTCATTATCTATATGGATTACATTATGAAGGAAAGTGGTATTGAACATGATATCAAAATTGGAGATGTTAATGTCAGCTCTTTGCTTTATGCGGATGATGTTATATTTCTAAATAAATCCGCTACAAGTCTGCAAGATTCTCTGACTAAATTGAATAACTGTTGTTATAGATATGGTATGAAGGTCAGCAATAAAAAGACAAAGACAATGAAAATAGTCAGAATCATTGAAAATGTCAACTGTGTTGTGAATGGAGAACCTGTGGAACAAGTAAAACATTTCAGCTACTTAGGCACGATTTTTAGTGAAGATGGTAAATTGAATATAGAAATAGACAACAGAATCAACAAAGCTGGTATGGTGGGAAGTCAATTGAATAAATTCATATGGAATAAGAGAGAAATTAGTCGAAACACTAAATTAGCTGTATACAAGACAGTGTTCAAACCAGTTTTAACTTATGGATCTGAGAGCTGGGTCAGAAGTAAGACACTTGACCAAAGACTAGAGACCTCAGATATGAGAGTCCTGAGAAAGATTAGAGGCGTGAACAGATGGCATCAATGGCAATATCATATTAAAAACGAGGATATTAGGAAAGAACTTGACATTGTCAGCATCCAGGAATGCATTAGCAGAGCGAATCTCAGGTGATATGGTCACTTAAATAGAATGGGAGAGAAAAGATTAGCAAAACAACTGGGAGAGAAAAGATTAGCAAAACAACTGTTCTCTGCCAGGTTGGCAGGAAAACGACCCAGAGGAAGACCAAGATATAGGTTGATTGATACGGTACAAAGTGCCTTAAACGATAGAAATATAAGATCTGATAATGTTGGAGTCTTGACAAGTAACAGACTGATTTGGAGGAAAATTGTAGATAGGAAGTTAGTAATGATGTAGTTTTTTCATGTAGTACTATCATATCCTGTACACCCATTGAGGATACATGGCAGGAAATTGATGATGATGATGATAATGCTAACACTGGTTTTGATGGCATATTGGCCCATGTTTTAAGTGAATGTGCAAGAGAATTAGCACCTCCTCTAACTTGGCTGCTTAATTTAAGCCTCAATTCTGGTAAAGTCCCAATTGAGTGGAAAGAGGGGAAATTATTCAACTGCATAAGGTGGGGGGGGGTCCAGGACTGAGGTAGCAAATTATAGACGAATCAGTATATCGGGAGTGATGGTTAAGGTTCTGGTCCTGAATTCTAATTCTAAAAATTAGAATTCAGGACTGGGTGGACAGCAATATGATACTTTATAAGGGGCAACAACATGGTTTTGTGAAGGGTAGATCTTGCCTTAGCAATTTGCTCACTTTCTATAATGAAGTTACAATGGAGTTGAATAAAGGAAATCCTTTTTCAGTGATCCTGCTGGACTTTGCAAAGGCATTTGACAAGATTCCACATGGAACTCTGTTGCATAAATTGGAGCAAATGGGTAAGGATCCGAGGCTAGTGATTTGGATTAGAGGATGGCTAGTGTATAGATATCAAAGAGTGGTTTATGGTGGAGCGGAGTCCAGTAGAAAACAGGTGACTAGTGGTGTGCCTCAGGGCTTAGTGCTTGGTCCTCTATTATTTAATTTGTACATCAACGATATTGGGAATACTTTGAAAGGAGATATCCACTTGTTTGCTGATGATGCAAAACTGGGAAGAGCAGTAGTTAATTCAGATGATGTGAATATCTTGCAGGATGACTTAAATAGGCTGACAGTTTGGGCTAAACTAAATGGCCCAGTTTAATTTGGCCAATTGTAAGGTGATGCACTTCGGAAGGATGAGATCACATTCTGTTTACTATATTAATGGAACTGAACTGCAAGAAGCCGATGAGACTTGGGAGTTATTGTGGACAGAGAACTTAAGTTTCGATTGCATATTGCAAAGGCTGCCAAAACTTCACATCACATTACATGGTTATTGAAGAACACACTGACAAGTAGGGATAAAGAAGTGATTGTCCCACTTTATAAGGCATTAATAAGATCTCATTTGGACTGTTGTGCATAGATCTGATCACCTGGATTTCTTGGTGATGTGGAAATGGTGGAGAGAATTCAGAGGCATTTTACGAAGATTGTTGCAGGCCTGTGGGATGTCTCCTACGAGGATAGATTGAATCTGTGGACTTCAAAAACTAGTTGATAGACATAGGAGAGGGTTTTATGGGATTGATACTGATAACTTTTTTAAGACCAGTGCAGGAAGGGAGAGAACGAGGAGGTCATCCTCAGAGATTGTGAGTGTGGTTAACAACAGTGTTAGGACTAGATATTTTGCTTGGTGGGTTGTAAATGGGTGGAATGCATTGCCAGAGGTGGTTGTGAATGTTTCATCTGTGAATGAGTTTAAGGGGAAGTATGACAGGTATTGTGTGAATAACAGTTATTATGTCAATGTTGGGTCTCCCGTGATGAGTCTTTTGACTCCATGGAGGCACCTTATATATAATACTAATAATAATAATAAGGTCATATATGGACTATTATGCACAGATCTGCTCACCCAGATTCTATGGCAGGGGTCTCAAACTCAGCAAAGGGCCAGTCAATTAGATGTATATTGGATGCAGGTATTCAATATTATTCTGTGAACCAAAACATAAACTAAAAAAAGAAAGGCTCTAACAAAGGCCCTTTTATTGCCAGGCCTTTACAACTTACATAAGCAGTTACACCACTATTTAAATTTTAAATTTATAACCATTTTTAAATTTTAAATTTATAACCATTTTTAAATTTTAAATTTATAACCAGTTTTATTTTTAAATTTTAAAAATATAACAAGTTTAGAAAATATAAGTTCAATTACATTTTATTCATACTTTAAGAAAATTATTTAAATACATAATTTAGACTTACAAAAATAAAGATTTTTATCTACGAGTCCTTTTTTTTAATTTGATTTTGATCCTGAAACCTGAAGTCTTTTCCTCTGTACTAACATGTCAATATCTGCTTTTTTGTTTCGTGTTGCAATATGAAGTATTGCATTTAATCTAGAATCTTTTATCCTTGAGTGGAACTTTGACTTATTAAATTTCATAATTGAAAATAATTGCTCACATACATAGGTGCTTCCAAAGATTGACAACATTTTTGCGCAATAAATTTTATATTTGGGATATTTACTACCGAGGTATTTATAAAAATTTGGTATGCCAACTTCGTTATATTTATTTTTTAGTTCAGTATTGGCCGAGCAATTTTTTCACTTATGACGTAACTACATTTAACAGCAGCATCACTTGTTGTGATAACATTTGAAAATATCCTCTATTGAAAGGTCAGTTTGTTTCTTAAATATTTAAGTTTGTCATCATGCATCTTTTCTGTATATTTATCACAGTTCTTATGGTTTGTTTCATAATGGCATTTTAGGTTATATTCTTTCACGACGGTGACACTTTCGCTACATATCAAACATGTTGGAATATTTTTTACTTCCACAAAAAAAATATAAGTTATTGAGGTGACTTTTTATTAACACACTATCATATTACAATGGTAACCTGTAACTTATTGACATTGTATCACATGGCTTAAAATGGCTGCGTGACAAGTACCTTCTATTCAATGTTGCCAACATTTGATGATAGAAACATGGTACAAAGAATTGTAGTAATAAGTTTTATTTTTGTTTAAAGCTGTCATAAAACATTTAGAAGTTTGAATTTTTTCTGTTTTAATCCCTGCAGGATGTTAGAAACATTAATTTTTATGAAAGAAATCATTAAGGTCGCAGACCGGATATGAAGCCTTCTCAGGCCTTATCTGGCCCGCGGGCCACCAGTTTGCGATCCATGTTCTGTGGGGATGAAGAAGTAGTGGAGAGGATTCCGAGGGGAGTGACAAAGATTGTAGCTGGTCTATGGAATGCACCTTATGAGAATAGATTGAAGGTCTGTACACTTCAAAAACTAGCTGATAGGCAAAAAAAAAAACAACGCATGATAGAAGCATATGTTATTTATTAAAGAGGTTTTATGGGGTTGACACTGAAGACTTTTTTTTTCAGTACTTGGCAGGAAGGGAGAGAACAAGTGTCACCTATGAAAATTGTGTAAGAGTGTACTTAGCAAGGGTATTAGGACTAGATTTTTTGGTTGGAGGGTAGCAAATGGGTTCAATGGTTTGCCAGAGTGACTGTGAGCACCTCATCAGTGAATGAGTTTAAGGAGTGGTATGTTAGCTTTTCTGTGAGTAATGGGTAGTGTGTGAATGATGGGTCTCCCATAATGAGTTATCTGGCTCCATAGAGATACCTGCACAATAATAATATTCATAGACACAGCATAATCTTTTGATATGGTTATTTTGTTTTTTGGAATATTAGAACAGTTTCTGTTCTTTTTGCTGGTTTCACTCAGAGATGCAAATGTTAAAAAAATCACATTCCCAACTTTTATTGTTTAATCATTTTCTGAAACTGGCTGTGGATGTCAGGTTAATAAGTGTTCAAGTAATCTGATATCAGTTAGATGGTATGTCAGATGCATTAATAAACATTCGAGAAAACAACTAAAGATATGAAATATCACAGTAAAATGCTGTTCCCTCTCCGTAAGAAAGGGAACAATTGGACATTTTAGTAATATAACTTCCTTGACCACATCAAGATTGAAAAATGTTGCAAAACAAATAATCTGTAGTTAGACGAGCATTACTAATATATTATTGTGAAACATGGAAAAATTATATCTTTAATAAAGAAAAGGGACCTAAAAGTTTACTGCAGAAGAAGTTGAAAGATTCCGAAAGTTGTTTTTCCTTTAGATTTCAGTTTACATAGAGTTAAACTTGTATGAGGCTAAAGATGAATTTGCATATAATATTGAAACTGTTGTCAGATTTTTTGATAGTTTAACTCAGTCAATTGTATAGTAAAGGAACAATTTCAGCATTTAAAGCACTTTGTGACAGTTTTGTATTTGTTGTTTGACATTTCAAAATTAGAAAGCATATACAGTTTAAAGACACTTGAAATAATGTCATTGTATTTGCTGCACTGTATGCAAGGGTATTAGGACTAGATTTTTTGTTTGGAGGATAGCGAATGGATGCAGTGGATTGCCAGAGGTGGCTATGAGCACCTCATCAGTAAATGAGTTTACGGAGATAATAGTCCATCAACTACATTTGCACTCAGAATTTTAATCATTATACCTATGTAGCAAGAGCATGAAAAGAAGCTAAAGTCACCTTTCTCAGGCTTGCCAAGTATATTGCATGATTATACTATACTATCTAGGGTTCAGTTTCATTTTAGGACATAGTACAAACTTTGGTAACAGGTTGTTCTGTAGTAACCAGATCCTCTGTCTCATTACTAACCCTGGATATATCTCTCAGCAAACAGGCATTAGACCATCAGACTGTATCTAGAAGTGAATTGATGTAGGTAGGGATGGTGCTATGGAACTCATACTTCTCAGAGGAAAGGCTAAACCTCTCTGGTACTAGGCGTCTCTGTGTGGTAGATAAGTTTCATTGGCCAGTGTAATATCACCACGTTATTTATTGAAAACTTGAAGTGTCCAAGAACCATGTTTGGATTTATTGTTTGAATATTATTCATTTTTAAAAAAAATTATTATTATGAATCCCACCCTTGAGAGATTGCAAAAGCGTTATGCATTAATAGCATGAGTGGGAAAAATGTTAGATAATCTGGAAACCCTACGCTAAAAACAAGGAAGTGTTTCAAGGCACTAAATATCCTTGCTCACAGTGGGATCTGAACCCACAGTGAATATATTGTTTGGAGGGTTGAAACTCTATCCACTCATCCTAGGCTAGCTGCTAACATGTTTAACTTACATGTTAATGATATTCCAAGTGATGTGATGGAAGGCATTATTTATGTACTGTCCAAGAGAAAATCAGTTTTCTGTTTTCTACATATGCTCACCGATATAATATATAACATTCTGCCTCTGCATTTCAGAGTATGAAACTGAACTAGCCATTCACATCATTGAATTAGTGATGTAGGTAGGTAATTAAGTGAGGTTGCTCGATGCAACATTTTGCACTGGGAAATACACAGCTGAACATTACTTTAATGCTATATACTGACTTAAGTTCCTTTTTTGCTATCATCCTCAGGCTCTAAGGATGGTATTGTCACTTAATTTATGATGTGGAAACTCTGGAAAAGGTCCGGAGATGACTGATTATATTATATACTTATATTTATTATATTTGTATTATATATGATTATATTTGTATTGCAGAATGAGTGAATGTATGCACTCTGCAGTGGTTGGTAGGAAGGAGAAAATGGGGGGGGGGGGGGTTGCTGTTATTGTTAACAGCACCCCACAAAAGTTAACTTTTGAACTGTAAATTGGGGTAACTGTAAATGTCAGGCAACTGCTGGTTCTGCTATTGTATGCTTGAAAGAAGGATGCTGGAATAGTGCCCATGGAAGTATCTATAGAAAAATACAAAGCAGAAACATGTGACAGTGGTTGTAGTTAGTTTTGAGAGAGGAAGATAAACAGTTAGTCAAACTACCTGCTTTTAGATGGCAACAAGAATTTTTGGTGAGGTTTTTGTACACACCTCAAGTGTGAGAGCAATATACTAAGGTTTGAGCAAATTTGGAATTTGTTCAGAGTAAGAGCTGGACAGAAGAAAAATAACATCTTGAATAAAAAACGACAGCACGTTTTTTTTGTTTTTTAAAAAATTTTTTTAATTTTTTTTTTTTTTAGTGTTTGAGGAAGCTACAAATGTGGCATGAAAGGCTCAAGGTAAATGTCAGGTAAAGAAGAGAGCTTCTTGTCTTAAATCTTATCTGGTGGACTAGATATTATCAGAGATGAGGGAAAGTTAGAGAAATCAACTCTTTAAACATGATAAACATAAACCACTCATTATGAGAGAAAAAATGGAGTGGATTATGTTTTGGTGATACTAAAGATAACCAGCTTTTCTTCACCCAATTTTAGAATGGAATGCAGATCAACTGTTGAAATCACTTGTGGGCAGTATGAAAGGCAACTATTTTGTCACTCCATTTAAGGTTGGTATGCAGATAAATTGTTGAAAGCATTTGTTCAAGAAAATTTTGAAGTTTGGGACATTTTGGGACTGCAAGGTTCAATGAGGAGGAAGAATAAGTGTATGCTGTCATTAGCAAAATTATATATTTGAGATCATCGAGAGAAAGGTTATCTATGTATATGATGGAGAGGACAGGTGATATATAACAAAGTCCTGAATAGCAACTGGCATTAGAAGAAAAATCTAAAGAGGAAACACCATCCACCATTACATGCAGTAAATGACCTGAGGGGAAAAAAAACAACAATACTTAAGTACCAGTTTTATTTTTTTTCCTCAGGTCATCATCCCTCTGATGGTGTTTCAATCCTGTACATCTCAATGACCTGGAGAGGTAGGCCAATGGTAATGTACTTACTGTAGGTCCTTCCAGGTCAGACAGGTTAATAAATATGGTTGTGTTCAACTTCCCAAGATTTGAGAAATTTTATTTTTAGACACACACATTCACAAGAATATAGTAATTTTATTACTGCAAATATTTTGACCAGAACCTAACTGGTCATCATCAGTACATCAGCATAATTAAAAAAGAAAAGGAAACTTTAATTCTTAGGCCGCCTGCCCAACAACACCAATAGTGGGTGTCTGCTCCTCAGTCTTTATGTAGTCTAATCCTATTTCATTTCTTCCACTTATTATTTCTTGTGTGTGCTATTACAATTTTAACATCTTTCATTCATTTACATTCCTGAAGGAGACAAAATATTATTATTATGTGACACCTCCAGGAAGTCCAAAGACTCATCGAGGGAGAGTGCGAGAACAGCATTGAACGATTGAACCCCTTCCAACTACTAACCAGGCTCAAACATGCTTAACTTTTTGCGTGGCTCTACCAATTGACCATTGAAACGAGTAAACTTGCCGTTTAATTATTTCTTTTTGTGCTCGTGTTATTCTGACTATTGGGAGTTATGACTTGCAGACTATGAAACCAGGCACTAGGTTTATGAATTGGACTGTTGGACAATGGCAGTTGACTAGAACTGACTAATGAATTGAAGTTGAAACAGAATTGAAAATTATAAAACTTGGTTCTTTTTGATGTTATTGATGCACAAAAAAATTGCAATATTCAGATCTTAGCTGTACAAGAAACCTGATAGCCAGATTGTAGACACTTACATAAAAATAACAGAACAGTATTATTCTACTGCGAAATGAGTAATGATAGATAAATAGGTATGGATTTTATGTTGCATGATAACATCTTGCTTTTAAAAAAAACTTTCGCACTTATAGATGATCATTGTCATAATCAGTATTTCTGGGCATCTGTTTGATGTTGCAGCTATTAATGGTTATGCACTAACTGAAGATTAGGATGACATTGTCAAAGATAAATCTTACAAATAGCTAGAAAGGATATATGATTACCTAGCCATTGCATAAAATTAATTATTATTATTAAGAGAGACCTCCAGGAAGTCAGGGACTCATCGAGGGAAGCCACATACTACAAGCACCAGCTATCATTCTTATTCTGGAATTCATTCCCACTGCTTTCACTCACAGCATCTAATGCCAATCCATTCCAATAATGCACTGCACTATGAGAGAAAAATCTGGCCCTCACCTCCTTAGCAGCATTCATTCTCAGCTTCCAAGGATGCCCTCTTGTTCTTTTCCCAACCTTCTATAAAATGAAAAATTCCAACTGAAATCCTGCATGACCCTTTCAGAAATTTGTAAGTCTCAATCATATCACCCCTCTTTCTCCTGTTTGCTAATGTCTGCAGTCTACAAATTCTCAATCTGTTTTCATAATCAGCATTCCACAATTCTGATATCATTTTTAACACTCTCCATTGCACGCTCTCCACTATATCAAAATCACAACGGAAACCAGGAGACCAGACCTGTGCATAATAATCCAGGCGAGGTCTTATCAAGGCCTTATAAAGAGGTAAAATGACTTTCTTATCTTTACTTGTCAAGGTTCATTTCAGCATTGCCATCATTCTCTGAGTTGCATTTACAATTTTTGCTATATGATCTTTGAACTTCAACTTCCTGTCTACTAAAATTCCAAGATCCCTAGGCTCATCAGTTTCTTCTAGCATAATCCCACCAATATAATATGACATTGCATATCTAATCATGCTAAAGTGAATGACTTTACATTTACTGACATTGAACTGACATCCATTTTCCCATGCCCACAATTCCTGCCTGTTCAAATCATTCCGCAAGTACTGCATATCAGCAGCATTCCTGATTACCCTACCTATCTTTACATCATCAGCAAATAGCTATATGTCACTTGTCAAATCTTTTCCAATATCATTAATGTACAGATTGAATAACAGTAGACCAAGCACTGACCTTTGTGGTACACCACTGGTTATCTTAAATCTTGCAGATTCACAAACGCCCCCTTCCCTCCGCAGACCACTTTTTGATATCTGCCAGTCAGCTATCCTCTTATCCACGCTAATATTGTATAAACCAAACCCATATTCTCCAATTTATGCAACAGTCTACCATGCTCTATTCTGTTAAAAGCCTTAGCAAAATCCAAAAATTATCATAGTATATCCATTCCCCCTTGTCAAGTTCAATGGTAACATTGTTATAGAATGAGAGCAAGTTGCTAAAAACTCACTGTCAACCCATTTCTGAATGCGAGCCCTAACCAATTTTTCCAAAATCTTCACCACCACTCCTGAGCTACTAATTGGTCTATAGTTGGATGCATAGGCCTTTGCCCCTTGTGCAATGTAATTACCATACATTCTTTCCATTCCTGTGGAAATTTCTCCTGAGACTCGTATTAAACAGCCTGGTCAAAGAAATACCCAGTTCAGCTGAACACTTTTATCACACGTGCTGATATTCGATCAGTCCCTATTGCTGAATTTTTATTCAGTTTGTGCAACAGCTCTAATATCTCGTCCTCATACACTTGGGTTTCTTCATCCACTGAAGAGGTAGCAGTGAGCCCAATGTTGCTTAGATAGCTTTGATAGCTTTTGGTTGATAGCTTTTAACAAAATAGGCACTCATTAGTTGAACAACCTGTTCTGCATCTGTAACCCTCATGCCATCTGCATTTAGAAGAGTTATTCTTTCATAGTCGTTCTTTTTTTTTTTTTTTTTTTACTTGAAGCATATCAATAGAATTCTTGTGGGTTGTCTTTAGCATGCAGAGCCAGTTTCTTGTCATGCTCAGACTTTGCTTTCTGTACAACAGTTGTGACTATTCTAAGCTGCTGCTTATAATTTTCATGACGGACATCATCCTTATGCTCACGATATTCCTTCCACATCATCCTTTTCTTATGAATCTCTTTGCTTAATAAGATTACGCATCCACTTGACTCCTACCCTATTTATTCTTCGAACTCAAGGGGACACATTCTGCTATCACATCATTTAAGTATTGTTTAAATGCTTCCCATGCATTGTCAATATTCTTCCCATCCAGCAACCGATTCCATTTCATTAAACTCAGTATACTTTTCAGTTGGTCATAATTTTCTGCTTTGTAGCTCAGCATAGAACCTTTTCTGAATGGAACATTCATGAACTTAGTCACTTCCCAAGTGAGTACTGCATGATCACTGTCGCCAACCAGAATAGTTATGTCTTTAACTGAATCGCCCTCTGACACTATAATCAAATTTAATTCTTTGACCTCGAGTTCCTTTTGTCACATGCTGCTTGAGGAAGTTGTCCTGCAATAGCTCAATAAATGCATTTTTCATTCTTCTCATGAGATTCTACTGCTAGCCAATCAACATTTGGATAATGAAAGTCTCCCATTATGATTACTCTTTTCACACTCATCTTTTCTATTTGATGATGCATTTCTTCATCACTAGCAACCAATCCTCCAGGTCTGTAACAACACCCCACTATGTAATTGATCTTGTTAGATTCTACCTCACACCAGATGGCTTCAAATTCACTGCCACATGAAATACTGTTAGTAGTAGTACTACAATCATAGGTCTCAACTCTAACTGGATTCAAGTCATCCAATGTCATTAGCAGACGTCACCTCCTCTCCTATCCTCTCTATCCTTTCTAAAAATACTGTACCCTTTACACTCAATACCAGTTAGTATACCTGATTCTGATAGCCATGTCTCACTAATGCCTACAATCTGAGCTCCCAACATATTGACCAAGGCAACAAACTCTACCCCTTTTTTTCTGATACTTCTAGCATTTGTGTACAGACATAATAATCTACCTGCATGTTCTTTTTGTTTACCCTTGTCTGCAGTCTGCATGACACAGTTGGACAACTTGCAGATCTCTATTTTTCTCTAGTGCTTTATACGTGTTGACATCTTTGCACACGTTTGATGAGTCCGAACCAAAATCGTTCTCTCCTCATAAATATTTCCATGATAAAGCCCATTCCCATCATTAACACAATTATATGATATTGTAGCTCTTACACTCACATTCTCACCATTCCTTCCTTTATAATTTAGTTTCCCTGACTGTATGTTAAGTCTTATACCAATTATTATTTTTCTAGTTTTTCTAGATACCAAATGCATTCAGGTGTAGGCCGTCCCTTTTATACAAATCCAACTTATAAATTTCCTTACACTCACTCCACACTTCCAAAAATTTGCATCCAACACAGCCAATGCATCGAATCGCTTGCCATCATAACCCTTCTTCTTAATTCATTTTTATTATATTGAGGTAAAATAATGATGATTTTCACTTTCTCACTTTCACTCTTGCCTCTTCCAACCACCCTTTCATGTCCTCTCTCAGTTATGGGTGACTTCAGTTAAAAAATAGAAAAAGAAACAAGATATAGACTAACTGTTGTCCCAGATTGGCTGCATGACTTTAGTAATGGCAGTATGGACTTTGCATTCTCCAGAGGACTTACAGTTAGTAGCACTCTAAATGTGAGGTGTTTTTAATCTATTTTGATATCCTTTATTTCTTTAATATCCTGTTGTTACTGCGCCATTGTAATATCTTAGGGTTTTTCTATATTTTACTTTATCTTATTTCTTTATATCTCTCTCCTATATTATATAGCTTATCGTCAATTCCCAAATCTTTAACTTGTCACTTTCCCTTATACAACTCTATTAACTTTAAACTTATATCCTCCTGTTCCTTATTTTTACCTCC
Organism: Typopeltis vanoorti; assembly: GCF_054136105.1. Classification (NCBI taxonomy): domain Eukaryota; kingdom Metazoa; phylum Arthropoda; class Arachnida; order Uropygi; family Thelyphonidae; genus Typopeltis; species Typopeltis vanoorti. Next base: position 26,292,103 of record NC_143552.1, read on the forward strand.
ATCCTATTTTTATTATACCAAGGATCTCTAGATATTTATTTGAATTAGTGACTGCGCCTCAGGAAATCCTTTTATGGCATTAAATATTACTACTTTCGGTAGATATCATTCCTTACTCTTATATACAGTCATGGCTATCCCTTTATCTAATTCTTATATTAATTATCTATCTTCCTCGCTCACAAGCTCGGTTGTTTTTTTTAGAACAGTGCATCAAAGAACTAAAATATCAGGCAACACTATTAATATTTAAACAAAATTTTAATTCACATAAGACAAATTTTACACTGCATTTTCAATAATAAAAAGAAACATCACAATTCAAATCTGCACAAATAGACTAGTTAAGTTTTCTCACACAATTTTCATACAATAAGTTTTCACACACATTTTCTCACACAAATCATATCACATATTTAACTAATTTTCTTAATATCACATAAATCATTTATACTGAGCAATGGTACTTATTACTTAAATGTTAACTCTTACTCATCGAACACATAAACAATATCTTTTACACACAATTGCTCTTTCCTTTCTATGCTGGGAATATTCTATAGGCAAATTTCACCAATTCAGCAAACAGTTATACTATGACTTAATTCAAACTACAAATTCCTGACACTTAATTACTTTATAATCTTTAACTGTTTGATATGCCTATTTAGATCAGCCTCTACTTACAGTCCATTAATAAGTGCTCTTAAAAGCTCAAGGAAATTTAACAAACGGGTCAACTCACTTTATAGCTGCTACCCTCTGTGTACTTGGCTTCGAACTGGACTTCCGTTCCGTAGGTTTTTCAATCCCTCTTTAAGCCGGCAATAGGTCTACTGATGTTTCTAGGATACTCTGTCCTGCCGCACTTCTGGCGAAGATTATCGGCTTGTGGAATGCTTGCATGCGCGTTGGATTAACGGAGCAATTTCTTCCCTCTAACAACAGCTCCCGGCGAAGACTCGTCAATTCATCGTCAACTATCAGCTTTGCCTGGCAGATCGGTTCCTCGTCATCTTTCTTTTAGATCACGGGCATGATTTCTTCTGAAGTCGCGTACTTGATGGCCTACATCTGCCGGACAACCGTTGGCGACTTCTCGATCACGACCTCTGGATCACTGACGAAAATTTCTCGAACCGATGATGTGATCTTTTCGCCCACGCCTTTTATTCGGTCACTTCCGAATCCTTGTGCGGAGATATGTGAACCCCGAACATTTCGGCGAAATCCCTTGATCCTTTTCTTTGATTGACCCTTCCTTTGTTTTTCTCCTACACTCCCTAAATCCTATTCGCTCTGGCAGCGGACATTCGTTTGAAGCTTTTGTCGGTCCACCTAGCACTGACCTTGAGCTTCCCATGTAGAACACACACAAAGTTTGACGTCTTTACAAAGCTCTAAAATTATACTGTTTACTAATGGCAAGGTATTGCCTTAATACTACACCTTCCTGAATATTCCCTTATTTGGCATAGAGCAATATACAAATTCCCATTGGAAATTTGTTTATTGTTTATATGTATGTTATATTTACATATAACATACATCTATTTACAAGTCACAATTCTTACTAGGCTTGACCTTGGTAAACTTTATGTAAAAATATTTAGACTTCTTATAGCTACATAAATATTTTTACAGCACACACTTTCCCAGAAGAAATATCCATAAACAAAGTTGGCATTCACCAAATAGACCATGTAATTATTATTATTATTATTATTATTACTATTACCACGGGCTACTCCAGGAGTCCTTAGACTCATCGAGGGAGGCCCTAAACATCATGTTCACACAGCTGTTCAACATTCTCACAGTATCTATCATACCTTGCCTTGAACTCGCTCACTGTCATAGCACCCACAACAGACTCTGGCAGCTTATTCCACTCATTTACCACTCTAAAAGTAAAGAACCCAGCTCTAACACCCTTGCTAACCACGCTCTTGCCCAGCTTCCATGGGTGTCCCCTAGTTCTCCCACCACCAGTCCTGATCTCAAAAATATCATCTGAATTAATCCTATAGAATCCTTTTAGCAATTTGAATGTCCCAATCATATCTCCCCTTTTTCGCCTATCAACTAGTTTCTGCAACCCACAAATCTTCAACCTGTTCTCATATGGTTCATTCCATAGACCTGCTATCATCTTAGTCACTCGCCTCTGGATCCTCTCAACCTCCTCCCCATCAAGAAGGAACCGAGGTGACCAAATCTGGGCTCAGTAGTCGAGATGAGGTCTTATCAGGGCTCGGTACAGAGGTACAATAACTTGTTTTTCTCTGCTCGTCAAGGTATTTTTCAACAACCAAGTGAGTTGATGAGCTGATTTAGCTACTTTTGCAATGTGCCCCCTAAACTTCATCTCCCTATCCACCAACACTCCCAAGTCCCTGGCCTCATCAATCTCTTGGAGTACAGTTCCACCAATGTGGTATACTGCTGCTAATCTTTTCACTCCGAAATGCATAACCTTACATTTTGTCACATTAAATTGACATCCATTCTCCTTAGTCCAGAACTCCAATCTATCTAAGTCATCTTGCAAGACTTTGACATCTTCTGCATTCACTATCGCCCTACCCAACTTTGCATCATCAGCGAACAAATGAACTGTCCCACTTAGACCATTCCCTATATCGTTAATGAACAGATTAAACAGCAGTGGTCCAAGAACAGAACCCTGTGGCACACCACTAGTCACAGGCCGTTTTTTGGACTCTACTCCTGAATAAACTACTCTTTGATATCTCTCCATCAACCACCCAGTTATCCATCTCACCAACCCTATATCCATTCCCATATGTTGTAGTTTACGGATTAGAATTCCATGTGGTGTCCTGTCAAACGCCTTTGCCAGGTCCAGCAGTATCACTGTAAACCCATTTCCCTTATCCAGTTCAGCCGTCACCTTGTTATAAAACTTGAGCAAGTTACTGAGGCATGATCTACCCTTCACAAAGCCATGCTGTCCTCTGTACAGTATCTCATTTTCATCAATCCATTCCTGTATTTTTCCCTTGACTACTTTCTCCAAGACCTTGACAACGACTCCTGATATGCTGATCGGTCGGTAATTTGCAACCATAGTCTTGGATCCTCCTTTATGCAGTGGAACTATTTTCCCCTCTTTCCACGCCTTCGGGACTAAGCCAGACCTGAGACTCAGATTAAACAACATGGTCAAGGGCACTGATAATTCATTAGCCGCTTCATGCAAGACCCGTGCCGGTATACCATCCAATCCTACAGATGTATTCACATTAAGGTTCTGTAATAGACTATTCACCTCCACTTCATTCATCACAATTCCCATATAAACTAATGGTTCCTTCATTTTTTCAACGTCACCACCTGGATGATATACTTTTGCAAAGTGCGCGCTCAGTAACTCCACTATATCGACTGGTTCAGTGAACTCTTTACCATCGTCATTCCTTAAAATCATTTTGCCATGTACAGTTTTTTTCTTGCTTGCAGCATATTGAAAGAACTGTTTGGGATTCTCTTTTGCTTGCATAGCTAGTTTCCTTTCATAATCGGCTTTTGCTGTTTTTACCACACTCGTTACCCTTCTGGCCTGTACTTTATACCGTTCGTGTGCCTGCAGGTCACCCCTTTCTTTAAATTCCCTCCATAGTTGTTTCTTTTTTTGCAGCTCAAGCTTAATGGTGTTATTCATCCATTTAACCCCTCCTTGTTTCACTATTCGGACCTTAGGTATACAATAATGATAAACAGTAGACATATAAGGAACAATAGAATAGTAGACATATAAGGAATGTACATATTTCAGAATAGCTGATGCAGATACTGATCATTACCTGGTAATAGCACATTTCAAGCTTAGAGTTTCTGTCAAATGGAGCAACATTAATAGAAATACTAATCGATATAATATTGAAAAGTATGAGAAGATGTATAGATACGAAGACAGTGTGCAGAAGAGGTAAAGCAGGAAATGCATTCTGAAAGTTATTATTTGGTCCTTTTCATTAAAAATTGAAACATACTATTTGATTTTTAAGACTGTGGATTTAATAAACATTTATACAAATCGTCTACTACTTTCGCTAGCTGTAACTGTCTAGCTTTGTTAAGACGAGAAAGGTTACGCTAGTATTAAATGCAAACAACAAAAGAATGAAGTAACGGTTTAAAAACAGTTAGACAAATTGGAGAGAACACGCGACATCACACGCTTAAGGCGTGAAGACTTAGTTATTGTTATTAAGTCGCGTTTTATTATTTTTTGCGTAATTTAGTTCCGTTAAACTTAATGAATTTAACAGATTTTTCCACGTTTTTTAATATTATTCCTTGGTTTCTATTGAGATTATTTTCTGTTCATAGGACTAATGCATCTTCTTTAAAGGTTCTACATCTAAAATCCTCTTCGATATATGGCATGAAGCTGTTGTCCCAATCTATTGAATGGTTTGAAGCTGAGAAATGATGTGCTAACCCTGAGGTGTCTGTTCTATTATGATTGATGTTTCCAACATGTTCCTTCTTTCGAATTTCTAGGCTTCTTGAAGTTTGGCCTATGTAGGTAAATCCACGCATACATGGTATGCTATAAACACCTGCGTATTTGTAGAAAGCGACGCTATCCTTAGTGGATCTTAATAACTGTCTTGTAGTTGTGGTAGGTTTAAAAACAACTCTGATGTTAAAAGGTCTAATGATTCTTGCTATTTTGGTGGAGACTGATCCAGCGTAGGGTATGACGATGGATGATTCGTACTGGGTCGTCCGAGGTTGTTCCTGGAGGTTGTTTCTATAGAGAATTTTATTGATTATATTTTGAGGATAACAGTATCATTTTGTGATACAGTTTTTGATATAAGGGAAAGTTCAGCAAGTACATCTTTTTCCTCTGTGATGATATTTTTGGCTCTGTTTTTTAGCATATGTATAATGCTCAGTTTCTGTGCATAGTGATGACTGGATGTGTAATGGAGATAGCGTCCTGTATCTGTAGGTTTCCGATATATTGTAAGTTTGATATTTCCATTATCTTGTTTTTTAACTAGTATATCTAAAAAGAGTAATTGATGATTGTTTTCCAATTCTAATGTGAATTTAATTTTATGATGGAAGGAATTAATTTTTTGGAGGAACTCATGTAAGGTATCTTCCTTATCTTTCCAGATAATGAACACATCATCAACATATCCCCACCAGACTGATAGTTTTTGATTTATTTTTGCTTGGATGTCATTTTCTAATTTTTCCATGAACAGGTCTGCACATGGTGGTGACAGGGGACTGCCCATGGCTAAGCCTTCTAGTTGTTGGTATACTAAGTTGTTAACTTTAAAGTAGTTGGACTTGAGACAGTAGCAGAATAGTTGCGTAATATCATTTGGAAAGAGATCTTTTATAATCTTAATGACTTCTTCAGTTGGTACGTTTGTAAACAAAGAGACCACATCTAGACTTGCCAATAAGTCTGTGTTGGTTATATTAATGTTTTTAAGTTTTTCAACGAAGTGTTGAGAATTCCTTATATATGAAGCTAATTTCCTTATCTTCCCTTTTAATAGTTTAGCAAGTTGTTTGGCTAGTCGATATGTGGGAGAGTATCTGCCATCTACGATCGGCAGAGTGGAACCTCATCTTTATGTACTTTAGGAACACCATAAAGGCATGGAGTTATTGGATGTAAAGATTTTAGCCATCCATTCATATTGTGAATCAAAAGATTGGTCTCGTTATGGTTTTTCATGGTTAGCTCTTTCTCTAATATTTGATGTGTAGACTGGTCAGCTAGTAAAGTGTCGATCTTTGTAATATAATCTTTGGTATTCAAAATGACTGTGGAGTTACCGTTGTCTGCTTTAGTTACTATAATGTCTTTGTTTCGTTTTAAGTTCAAAATTGCCTTCCTTTCCGAGGGTGTAATATTCTGTTTCGGTGGTTTTACTGTAGAGAGGATGATTGTACTTTTGAATCTTATTTCATTTGCTATTGTCTATGAGAGAGTGAAGAAAGACCTTACAATATATCATAAACCTACAGATACAGGACATTATCTCCATTATACATCCAATCATCACTATGCACAGAAACTGAGCATTATACATATGCTAAAAAACAGAGCCAAAAATATCATCACAGAGGAAAAAGATGTACTTGCTGAACTTTCCCTTATATCAAAAACTGTATCACAAAATGATACTGTTATCCTCAAAATATAATCAATAAAATTCTCTATAGAAACAACCTCCAGGAACAACCTCGGACGACCCAGTACGAATCATCCATCGTCATACCCTACGCTGGATCAGTCTCCACCAAAATAGCAAGAATCATGAGACCTTTTAACATCAGAGTTGTTTTTAAACCTACCACAACTACAAGACAGTTATTAAGATCCACTAAGGATAGCGTCGCTTTCTACAAATACGCAGATGTTTATAGTATACCATGTATATGTGGACTTACCTACATAGGCCAAACTTCAAACCATTCAATAGATTGCGACAACAGTTCCATGCCATATATCGAAGAGGATTTTAGATGTAGAACCTTTAAACAAGCTGCAGTAGTCCTACGAACAGGAAATAATCTCAATAGACACCAGGGAATAATATTAAAAGACGTGGAAAAATCTGTTAAATTCATTAAGTTTAACGGAACTAAATTACGCGAAAAATGATAAAACGCGACTTAATAACAATAACTAAGTCTTCACGCCTTATGCCTGTGATGTCACATGTACTCTCCAATTTGTCTAACTGTTTTTAAACCGTTACTTCATTCTTTTGTTGTTTGCATTTAATACTAGCATAACCTTTCTCGTCTTGACAAAGCTAGACAGTTACAGCTTGCGAAACTAGTAGACGATTTATATAAATGTTTACTAAATCCATGGTCTTAAAAATCAAATCGAATTGAATAATGCATTTCCTCAAAATGAAATTTTCAGGAAATGCATTATTCAATTCTCCTATACCTGACTTGAGAGAAACATAGAAAACAAAAGAAATCAAAAATATTATTCCTTGTTGTGCATATCAAAACCTTTGGTTCACAAACAACAGAAAGGAAAACAAATGCACATGAAGAGACTAAAGAAACAGTATGAGATGAGGTTAAAATTGCTACAGGGCCCATTGCTAGAAAATACTGAAACCTATAGGACATGCAAAGATTTAACTAGTTTAACTAGTAAAACTTTGGCAAATGAAAAGACTTTCAGAGAGAAAATTGATTGAAGAAATTGAAAATAATACGGGTGCAGCGGGATACTAAGATATAAACATCATCATCAAATTCCTGACATGTTCCCTCAAGGGGTGTACAGGATATGATAGTACTACATGAAAAATTTACATCATTACTAACTTTCTATCTACAATTTTCCTCCAAATCAGTCTGTTACTTGTCAAGACTCCAATTATCAGATCTTATATTTCTATCGTCTAAGGCACTTTGTACCGTATCAATCCACCTATATCTTGGTCTTCCTCTATGTCGTTTTCCTGCCAACCTGGCAGAGAACACTTGTTTTGCTAATCTTTCCTCGCCCATTCTGTTTAAGTGACCATACCACCTGAGATTAGCTCTGCTAACGCATTCCTGGATTCTGACAATGTCTAGTTCTTTCCTGATATCCTCATTTTCAATATGATATTGCCACTGATGCCATCTGTTCATGCCTCTAATCTTTCTCAGGACTCTCATATCTACTGTCTCTAGTCTTTGGTCAAGTGTTTTATTTCTGACCCAGCTCTCAGATCCATACGTTAAAACTGGTTTGAACACTATCTTGTATATATAGCTAATTTAGTGTTCCAACTAATTTCTCTCTTATTCCATATGAATTTATTCAATTGACTTCCTACCATACCAGCTTTGTTGATTTTGTTGTCTATTTCCATATTTAATTTACCATCTTCACTAAAAAATCATGCCTAAGTAGCTGAAATGTTTTACTTGTTCCACAGGTTCTCCGTTCACAACACAGTTGACATTTTCAACGATTCTACCTATTTTCATTGTCTTTGTCTTTTCATTGCTGACCTTCATGCCATATCTATTACAACAGTTATTCAGTTTAGTCAGGGAATCTTGTAAACTTGTAATGGATTTATTTAGAAGTATAATATCGTCTGCATAAAGCAAAGATCTGACATTAACATCTCCAATTCTGATATCATGTTTAATACCACTTTCCTTCATAATGTGATATATAGATAATGAATAACAGAGGGGATTATGTACATCCTTGTCTCATGCCAGATTTAACATTGAACCATCTTCCTGTACTTCCTTCAATTCTAATTGCTGACTTGCAACTGAAATAAAGACTAAGTATTGCTTGATATAATGCCCCATTGACACCATATAACTGTAGCTTATTGAATAGCTTCTCTCTTGGCACCTTGTCATATGACTTTTCCAGATCGACAAAACTTAAATAAAGATCTTTGTTATATTCCCATGCTTTCTCAACTATTTGTCGTAAAGTGAAGATCTGATCCTGACAGCCTCTATTTGGCCTGATTCTAGCTTGTTCTTCACCAAGCTTTTCTTCCACAATTCTTCTCAACCGTTTCTCAAGTATACTGGCATAAATCTTGCCAGGAACATTCAGTAGGGAAACACCTCTGTAATTTTCACGTTCAGTTTTATTTCCCTTTTTACATATGGGTACTATTAGAGCTCTACTCCAATCATCAGGAATTCGTCCCTCTGTCCAGGTTTTCTGAACTATGCAGTGCAGCCACTGTAGGACTTTTATGTCACCATACTTCAGCATTTCTGGTCGAATATCATATATGCCTGTTACCTTTCCACATTTCAAGCCTTTGATGGCTTTTTCTACTTCAAGTATGGATATGTATTCCTGACTGCATGCCTGTTGAGTGTTTTTTATCACTGTGCTGTCATCACTGCTTGTTTCATTTAGCAGTTTTTCAAAGTAATTACTTTGCACTTCAAGGATATCTTTTTCTCCCGTTTTCATGTCATTATCATCTCTAATTTCTTTCACAGCACTCTTTCCTCCATTTCTAAGCTTCTTCAACAATCTTCAGAATATCTTACCACCTTCTTGATATTTATTTTCTATGTTATTGCCAAAGTCCTCCCATGACTTTTGTTTAGCTAGTTTTACACAGTGTTTAGCTTTCTTACATTTGTCTCTGTATTCTCTAAGAGCACAAGCTGACTTATTTTTCTGGAACTTTAGATATGCTTTATTCTTTTCCTTCACTGCCTCTTTAACTTCCTGTGTCCACCATGAAGTTCTGATTTTATTATCCTTGCACACAACCTCACCACATGCCTCTCTGGCTGAATCAATCAGAGTTTTCTTGAAGGCTTGCCACTGTATCTCCAAGGTTTGGTTCCTGTTCTCAAACACTTTCATTTTTTCTTCAATAATCTTTGTGTGTTTTTGTCTACATTTCACATCTGAGAGCTGCTCAACTTTTATTCGCTTTAAAACTTTCTTACATGTTATTCTTTTCAATATGAAATTCAATTTTACCTGCCCAAGACTAAATAGTGATCACTTCCAATTTCAAATTCTCTGTACACTCTGGTGTCCTGCACCAGGGAGAAAACATCACTATCAACAATAACATAGTCAATGAGACTTTTCTTATTCCTTGTGTCTTCTCTCCATGTGAATTTTTGTACATTTTTATGTTGGAACATAGTGTTAGTAATAACCAGTCCATATCCTGAGCAGAAACCCAACAGGTATTTGCCATTATTATTAGCTTTGCTGTTTTCTCCAAGAAGATATCAACCACAAACTGAAACACTAACTAACAACTGAGGTTTAATTACCTATGAGGTACAATGTTTAGAAGAAAAAGTTAAAGGACTCACAGTTGAGGAACTCTTGAGAAGTCGAGACACTGAAATATATAAATATATGACTCTTTAATTGTCACACCTCTGCAAGGTATGTTTCATATAGGAATATTTATCAAGTTTTGAAATAAAATTTGGACTTTACTATGGAGATACTCTCTTACTGACCCTGTTCAGCCTAGCATTGGAAAATGTCATTACAGAACTAAACGAAGAAAGGAGGATGGAAATGAATGGGAAGAACATCCTGCTGGCTTATGCTGATGACTCATTGTGAGGTTTAATGGATAGAAACATCACAGAGGAAAAATAAAATATAAGTTTATTAGATCCTGTATATCATCTCTGTCACAGAGACATTATCAGAGATACAATCTCAAAATTGTAAAAGCACACACATAAGAACTCATAAACAATAAATAAAAGAAAATTGACCAAAAGCCTAAAGTCATATAAGGGACATCCTCTAATGGGTGCTGTTAGGTATGAGACCTATGAAGTTTCCCAAATCTTGGGAAGTTAAACACATCCACATTCATTAAGATTAGACTGGTTTAACAAATCTTCTGCTGATTCTAAGAAAAGGCTTCTAAGTTTATCCACCTTCTTGAGCAAGTGGATAATTTTCTCAAAGATTTTACAACAAATTAACAACACAAATTTGTATAATATCTTCAAGAAAGTCTCGAAGAAAAATTTCTTCAGCACACTAGTATTTAGGCTTAAGTACTGATTTAAACTCATTATAATTTAATGGAAAGAATAGAGTGCACAAAAGAACAATGAAATATAAGTTTATTAGATCCTATACTGTAATCCCTCGATTAATGTGTTTTCGATAAGTGCGTCATTTTTTTTTCGATACCCAAATTCAGTTAGTGCGCCTATATACATCTTAAAAATAAATGTTACAGATTTGAAAAATTTTTGATCTATACATTTTTTATGGCTAACTATTTAAAAAATCACTCACCAGGACAAAATAATTTAGTTACCAATTTGAAACATTTTACAAAGTTATTTTTTAATGGCATACTATACTATTTCCATGTCCACTATTGTTCCAAATTTACCGCCAAAATTGATGTCGTCTTCTTTACATAGAATTTTGCTCATCATATCACTTGCAATTGTTTTCCTTACTTTTTTTATTTTAAATTATTTTCCTAACCTTTAATTATGAGTAAAAGAATTAGTGAGCAAAAAACAGAAGTGTGAAAATGATTCTAAAAGTAATCTCATTGGAAGAAAAACTTGAAATAATAAAGAAAAATGAAACACAAAAATCGGTGAATCAACTGCTGAATACAAAGAGAAAGGTAAGGCTGCTTCAAGTTCATCATGCATGCACTCGAAATCAAAGTATTATAATGATTGAATTAGAGAGACTTCTTTTTATATGGATCGAAGATTGTAACCAAAAACGGATCCCGCTAAACACTGGCCTTATTAAATCAAAAGCATTGTCTCTTTGTAACCTTGGAAAGAAAGGGCTATCAATGATGGAAAAGAAGAAGAATTCCATGTTAGTGCTCTGTGATGTGAGCATTTCAAAAAGAGAAATAGTCTACATAATGTTCTAATCACAGGAGAAGCTACAAGTGCAGATAAGTAGATATCCAGAGATTTTGAAGAAAATTGTGCAAGAAGGAGACGATTGTGATCAACAAATATTTAATGTCGATGAAACCGGCGTTCTAAAAGGCCGGTTTCATTTTTGGAAGCGAATGCCTTCCAAGACTTTTCTAGCCAAATCAGAGAAATCTCATCCTGGTTATAAAGTTGCAAAGTCGATTGAAATTACTGCTAGCAATATGTGATCCGTTTGGAAGCACATTCTTCCACATTGTGAAAGAATGTGCTTCCAAAAGGTTACCTCCTCCAAATGGGGTGCAGACCCTAGCACACTGAGATATTCTGCCTTGGCCCTTTGCTATTCTTCTGCTGAATATGCCTGCCCAGTATGGTCTAGATCCTACCATGCTGAAAAACTTGAATGAAAGCTGCTGCTTAATTACAGGATGCCTGAAACCACCACCACTGAAAGACCTGTATACTTTGGCTGGTATTGCACTCCCTTCAATTTGAAGATCTGCATTCTCAGCTGATGAAAGAAGCAGACAAATGATTTTAAATGCTTTTCAAATGAATTTAAGTTAATTAAATCTCATTCTGAGAAGTTGAGTGATTCCGACCTGCTAAATTTAGATACGCAGCAGAAAGATCCTTAAGAATATGAAGAAAATTTGATCACTGACAAGCCCAAAGAGGTTTCACAGAAACAATTTGAAAATAGTTTTCATACAATCGAAGTTTTTAAGCAGCATTGCTTAGAAACTTACCCTAGTGAAGAGAGAACCAGTAAAATTTGCAGAAGATGCAATAAGGCCATACCATCAGTTGCATGAAAAACAGAAACAGAATGCCCGCCAAACTTCGTTAGCTCAATTCTTTGTTAAGAAACAAAATAATAAATTTATATTCTGAATATGTTTTATTGTCTTTCACAGGGTTTTTCTTTAACTAGGCCCTGAGACATACCCTATTTCTTTTATAAAAAAAAATTAAGGGTCAAAAAAGAAATCTGAGGAACGAATTATACATTTTCCCATAGGTTATTATATTTGATTAGTGCGTTTTCGATTAATGCACCTGTTATAAAGATCGCATTAGCGCTCTAATCGAGGGATTGCTGTATTTTGTTTCTACCACAGAGACATCATCAGGGATACAATCTCAAAATTTTATAAGCACACATAAAAGAACTCAAATCAATAAGTGGAAGAAAATAGACTAAAGCCTACAGTCCTATGAAGGGCACACTCTGTGGGTGCTGTTGACTAACCTTAGATGTTGGACAGGAGGCCTAAGGATTCAAGTTTCCAAAATCTTGGGAAGTTTGACACATCCACATTTATTAAGATTAGGCTGATTTGACAAATCTGCTGCTGATTCTGAGAAAAGTCTTCCAAGTTTATATTTGTTGTGGTGAAGCATGGTAGCTTTTTTTTTTTTCATTTGATTCTGTGCAAGATATCCAAAGCATGGTTAGCTAGACCAGACCGACTATAGTTATGGTGTTAGATATATCGTGTTCTTCTGGGCAAATGTTGGCAGATCTCCCAGTTTAATCTTTTAAGAACAGGGAACCTTGTAAATACCTGAAACAGAGAGAGGAAATTGTGGATCTTTAGCAGAGCAGATAAGAGCTTCAGTAGAGGTTTGAAAACAGTACAGAATTATGTTTTTTTATAGTCCTGGCTATTTTTCTGAGATGTCCCAGATGTAGGAAATAATAATAGCATTACTGTAGTCTGTTTGATGAGAAGGATGCGAAGAGAATTAGCAACAGATTTTCAGCAGGCAATTCTGATTCTGATCTCAACCAATTCTTTTAGAGGGTGCACCACATTCTTTTGTATGTGCTTATACAATTTTGAGATTGTATCTCTGACAATGTCTCTGTGACAGAAACAAAATAAAAGATCTAATAAATTTATATTTTATTATTCTTCTCTGCTGTATGTTTTCCATTAAACCTTATGGGTTTAAACCAGCATGTAATTCTAAATACTAGACTTAATTATTCATGGAGTAGGCATAGCTTGCAATACTAAATATTATAAGTGGAAACTGATTATCCAGTTTTTGGTCCAGAATTTAATGGCCTAGCCTTCTTAAAAAGGTGTAGGAACACACCTGGACGTTTCATATTCTCCATAAATTACGCAATGACAATAACATAATAATGAGAGCGGACAAAGTTTAAGATAAAATTTTATTAATCTAAGTCTCTTCATATCTACAGACATTCTAGCTTTGCATTACTTCATGAATAGATCATCACACTTGTAGTAACTTATCTGCTATTAATGCAGCAATTAGTTTCCTCCAATTTGAACTGTATTATAAACAACAATACTACTGATGGTAGAGTTTGTATGTATTTGGAGAATCAAGTAGTAGGGAAGATGGTGAGATGTGTGCAACAGAGTAGAGTGCCTTCCTGCAATGAGTCCATGGAGGAGTCACGTAATAATAATATTTCTGAAAAATCTGCCCATAAGGAATTTAAAAAAAAATAATTAAGGATGAACATATCAAAAAGTATGATACTCTTAGTAAGTCTGTTTTTCAGCCACAGAGTCAACTTCTTCAAGTTGCTAACCTTTTGTCAAAGAGGCTAATTGAAGCAGCCATTAGCATCATCATCCTCTGCCACAAATTTGCTGTAGCACCAAATCTTGTTCCATTGTTAGACATCATGCTGCATATAGAATGTGACATCTGCCATTTTTCTCCTACTGTTGCCAGTAACATGAGGCTTGACATTGCTAACATCCTTATGCAAGCATTGCTGTCTAAATGAAATCTCCCCAACAGCCAGTTTCATATTCTCCATAAATTACGCAATGACAATAACGTAATAATGAGAGCGGACAAAGGTAATGCTACTATGGGTCATCAATACTTGTGACTATAATTGTAAAATGAATATGTTGCTCAAATACTACACTGCTGTCTCTTGAATATGATCTTACCAATTCTCAGAAAAAAAAAACATTAAACAGTTTCTAAAAAAATGTCACTTGTTGGCCTCCTAAAACAATTAGCCCCCCCCCCCTCCAGATATATACGAATTGCCCCAAAATTCATAAACCCAATAACCCTCTCCATCCCATTGTGGATGGTGCCGATTCCCCAATTTTAAGTTAGCCAAACAGTTAGCTAAATCTTTATCCCTAACTTACTGGTCATACTTCATCTTATATTAAAAATTCCACTCATTTCAAATCTTTAATGCAAAATTTAATTTTAAATAAAAATTATATCATGGTGAGATTTGATGTCTACTCTCTATTTACCACTGTTCCCCTTTCTGACACTTTGTTTACTGAAAAATGTTTTCTCCCCTGATATCATTGATCTTTTCAATGATATTAGGGGAGGAAGCATTCTAGCCATCAATGCTGGCTAGAATCCAATTCACCATAGAAAAAACAAAATAATGGCTTGCCTTTTCCAGATTCTTTAATCACTTGTCTTCCCAATGGCATCCTTTCTTTCTTAGTTTACAGAAAACCCACCCACATAGATATAACACACACATTCCCATCATCCCCTCCCCCCCCTCTCAGCAGTATGATATTATCAAACCCTTGTTAAAAGAACCTCCAACTTCTCTTCCTCCCAGGCTTTCCTGTCTGCTGAACTCTTTTTATTCACCAGACTTTCCTAGCAAGTTACAATGCTAAGAAGATTAACAAATTGGTTTTTCTTCCCTTCTCCTCACATCCTTCCCATCAGACTACAGTAATGCTGTTACTATTTCATATATCTGGTACATAATCTCTGTACTGCTTTCACACCTCATCTGAATCTGTCCTTATCTGCTCTCCTAAGGATCCACCACCTCCCTTCTCTGTTCTAGGTGTTTATAAGGTTCACTGTTTTTACAGGTTATCTTATTATGGTCAAACTGACAGATTTGCAACATCTGCCTGTAAGAACACAAGAAATACATCTGCTGCCTTAACTATGGCTGGTCGTGTCTAGCTGACTACGCTTTGCATACCTTGCACAGAATCGAATGAAAAAAAGCTACCTTTCTTCACCACAACAAATATAAATGTGGAAGACTTTTCTCAGAAGCAGCAGCAGATTTGTCAAACCAGCCTAATTTTAATAAATGTGGATATGTCAAACTTCCCAAGATTTGGGAAACTTCAATCCTTAGGCCTCCTGTCCAACATCTAAGGTTAGTCAACAGCACCCATAGAGTGTGCCCTTCATAGGACTGTAGGCTTTTAGTCTATTTTCTTCCACTTATTGATTTGAGTTCTTTCATGAGTGCTTATAAAATTTTGAGATTGTGTCCCTGATGATGATGGCAGAAACAAAATGTTTCTGCCATCATCATCAGTCTTTGTTTCTACCACAGAAACATCAATGTTTCTGTGGTAGAAACAAAATATAGGATCTAATAAACTTATATTTTATTGTTCTTCTGTGCACTCAATTCTTTCCATTAAATTATAATGAGTTTAAATCAGCACTTAAGCCTAAATACTAGTATGCTGATGAAATTATCCTTGGAGACTTTCTTGAAGATATTATGGACTTTTTCAGTTGTAGGTGAGTTAGCTGATCTCATACGGAGGTAGCATGGTTTTTTCTCCTGGAAACTCGGGTTTTTCATCCTGCAAACAGACAAATTGGCCCTTCAGAACACACGGAATTTACAGACAAAAATACTAGTGGTGGTGGTGGTGGGCAGTAGATGCCGTTGATGCAGATGATAGTAGAGTGTAGTTGGTGGATGGAGTGGTGGAGATGGGGAGTTGTAGAGTAAGTGTCCTCTCTCAGTGAGTCTTCGGACTCCTTGGAGATGTCACGAAATAATAATAAAATAAATAAAAAATAATTATACAAATAAATCGTGTATAATTAGTGCAAGTAAGCCTATAGGTCTTGTCATAAACCAGGAAAAGAAAAAATATATGTGCATTTCAAGGCCCTATCAGGAATGATTTAACTCTGTTGTTAATATATCTTTGAGAAAATTATCCACTTACTCAACAAGGTGGATAATTTTAATTATCTCTAGAAGACAACATTAACAGCTTTAGTAATATGCATCAAGAGATAGGGAAGAAAAATTTATGTAAGCTATCTACAACTGATATTAATCACTGGTTGTAATCAAATGGAGATAATAGAAACTTTTCCCATTTGAAAGAAAATTACTGAGAAGAAATTTTTAGCCATCCTATAATCAAAATATTGGACTGTGTGAATTAAAACATACAAAATGAAGACTACAAAACCTGTTCTATCATTTTTAAGAACTAACAGAATTGTTTTTTTTTTCTTTTTCATGTTTGGAGAGCAAATGTCCAGTTCATCAAGCAAGTGCTTACAAATAAAATTTTCAGGAAAAGACCCTCAGAAAGAAACCTTGCATGTTTGGAAATGAAATTTCATGGTAATGAAAGTTGGATGACCACTTTATGCTAGATGCTGCACATGATAGAGCCAGATGGAGAAACCTAGTGATGACAGTATTAGACCTAAATAGTCCATTAAGCTGTTAAGGAGGAAGAGAAGCAGACTATAAAATGGCCATTTGCTGAGCAGCTCTCTATGCTTGATCCTCTGAAATACCTAGGAAATGTTGAGTGCAACAGCAAAGGAAAGGTTTCTTGAAATCTTTCCATGGCATGTGGCCAGCAGTGTTTAAAGTAGGCAAGGAGCCCCACTATGGATCTTGAATAATGAAATCCATGCTGGTGGTCTTGTTAGTCTTCAGTTGTTGAAGTAGTTGATACTTGTTGACTGTCTCTGTTATTTCAGAGTACACTGAAGTAAAGGGAGGCAATAGGTTGATAGCCTTAGTTCTCCAAAAGGAATACTAATGCTGTACAAGTGAGAGCCAGACATAAGCACTCTTTCATCCCTGTATCCATCTTCCTTTATGGCTTTTACCAAAATCTGAAATATCTGCAAGAAAGCTTTTAACACATCCAAAACTGATTTGAAAGCAGCCAGAAACAGGAAACTTGCATAGTGTTCCAAATGGCAGTTGCTTTCTGGTCTGTTGCCAAAGCAATTGTCCAGAACTACTCCCACTCCTGTTACGCTTGGATGGTTCTGTTGTAACACTCACAGAAAAAGCCAATCTCCTGGCTTCATGTTTTTCCTCCCCCTCCTGATCAGAAAGAGATTAGAAGAATCTTGTCCAAATTAGTTACCAGGAATCCTCCTGGTCCTGATGTATTTCCAATTGTTCTGAAGGTTTTTGCTCCTGAGTTGATTGTTGTTAAATATTGCCTTTTTATGTTCTTATTCCATTCGTATCTGTCCCTCAAAATTAGCCCACATACAACCCATTCTTAATCTTTACCATCAAACTATTAAAGCAATGAAGAAACTCAACTTATACACTACCTTGAATGCACACAATTAATAAACAGTTACAAGTATGGATTTTACCACCTGTCAGATAATAGGGGAATCTGCTTATTTGTCACCCATCTGGACTGGACTCGATCAAATGGGAAAAGGTTAGCAAATCTGATGTGGTTGCTCTCATGTCTCCAGGACTCTTTAATGGATTAGGCATACTGGTCTTATTAAGTAGATGCCCATCATTAATGCTGAGGTTCAACCACCTACCATCTTCTTTCTTATATATCAGTGATCTACTCCAGTTGACTGCCAGTCCAATACACAAAACAGTTTTACTGATGACAGCACATTCATAACACTCCTCCTTCTCACTTAGCAAACCTTCCACTACACAAATCACCACAATCTACAGAACATCGACTTCTGCTGCTCTAAATTCTGATCTCTAAACCATTCTTCAGTGGGATTTGAATAATTGTTTATTTCAACATTAGCAAAACACAGTTCTGCCTTATTTCCTAATATATATATCTACTCTATATATATATAAAAAGATAAGCTGAAATTTGAAACGTTTTTATGTCACGTTTTTTGTCTTACCGGCTTACTGGCTCTTAAACCAAACCCCTTGAAAACCCATACTGGCCTTTTCCACCTTAACAATAAGGAAGCCAACAGGAAGCTACAGATTTCTTGGTAAGGCTTTAATATAGAACATTCCTGGAAACCAATCTACCTCGGTGTGACTCTCGATCGCACCCTCTCATATAAAACTCACATAGAAAAAACAAAGGCAAAAGTGAATGCAAAAAACAACATACTAAGAAAGCTTACCTCCTCCAAATGGGGTGCAGACCCTAGCACACTGAGATATTCTGCCTTGGCCCTTTGCTATTCTTCTGCTGAATATGCCTGCCCAGTATGGTCCAGATCCTACCATGCTGAAAAACTTGATCCAGCATTGAATGAAAACTGCTGCTTAATTACAGGATACCTGAAACCACCAGCACTGAAAGACCTGTATACTTTGGCTGGTATTGCACTCCCTTCAATTTGAAGATCTGCATTCTCAACTGATGAAAGAAGCAGACAAATGAATGATGAACGCCACCCACTGTTCGGCCAGACTGCAGTGCCCCAAAGACTAAGATCCCGACATAGCTTCCTGACAACTGTTGAACCACCTAAAAATCTCCCAGAGACAAGACTTCAACAATGGCTTGCACTATATCCTGAAAATAATACTGGTATTCCAACAGCCGAACATCTTCCACGTGGTGCCCACTTGGACTGGAATACTTGGAAAAGTCTAAACAGACTCCGGACAACAGGACGCTGCAAACAAAACCTCATCAAATGGGGCTACCTCACTGGCCCAGACAATTGTGAGTGTGAGACAACCCAGTCCATGGAACACCTTTCTTGTCTCTTTCTTCCATCGCCCTGTGCAAAAGAGGACCTTATATCCTGCACAGAAAGAGCAGTTGATTGTGCAAGATACTGGAGAAACATCTGACATGTTTATTGTATATAAGTTATGTATAGTTTCCTTTTTTTTTTTTCACATTTAATTATTATTCCCTGTATAATTCACCTACCAAATCTAAGCTGATCTGATTGTAATGTATCCTAATTTGTTGTAAATCATGTTGTACCACTTACTTGCTATTGTACTACTTGTGTTTGGATACGAAATAAATAACTGGCTCTCCAGCCCGGAACTCGGGGGTGGGTGGGGCAGTTAGGTGCCAGGGGGGGGTGGAGTCCCCCTAGTATATATATATATATATATATATATATATCTTTCAGTCTTGCTTTTGAAAACACCCAAATCTCTAGACCAAACTTCTCTTCTTTGGATTACTCTAACATCATGCCTTTCTTGGCATAAACACAATACAACTGTTGCCTGCTTATCATCCAGAAAATTAGGAATTCTGTTTTTCTTTTCGAAGGCATTAATCCTATATAAATCACAATGCCCAACCAGCGAACACTGCTCTCACATTTTGGTCGATGCCCCTAAGAGTGCCTTAAAAATACTCAGCTCAGTATAGAAGAACATTTAGGTTGATTAATGATCCATTTCTAACCATTTCACTCCAACCACTTTAATGCAGTTGTTAAGTTTCGGTTGCATACCATAGTAATAATTTCAGTCTGAACTGGCATCGATGATTTCCCCACTATACTAAATCTATTGCAATGTGTGTAGTAGCCAGCCAACACCTTCACAATTCAGAACAAATTTCTCTTCTTTCTCTCTCCTTCTACTGCTATTCTCTAGATAAGTCACCACGGGTCTTCAAAATCACATATAAACAAATTTCTTCTTTTTTCAACTCTATACATCCATGGTATTAATGTTCTGTAGTTTGACCAGCCCACCTCTTGTGTATGGGATCATCATTAAAAAAAAAAAAGCTTTCATTATTATGGAATTATGCAGTTACTATTTCATTTAATAAAAAAAAAAGAAGAAACTTATTTTTTAAATAATTCCAATAAATTTTCAAAGTAATTTATTAGTAGCAGCATGATTTAGATAATTTATTTCTTTTACAGGCGTAGTAAACATACGGTTGTTGCTTATAAGGATGCAATTTATGTGTTTGGAGGAGATAATGGGTGAGTTTTTTTTATTTTTTTTTTATTTAGTTATTTAAATTTTCCTGTAATAAAGAAAGAAATGTGACAAAATTAATACTTAATTTCTTATGTTTATAGAAAACACATGTTAAATGACTTGCTGAGATTTGATGTAAAAGACCAGTCTTGGGGAAGGTATGCATTTATTTTTACTGTTGATTTTAAGTGTCTTTGGTTAAGATAATAAAAATGATTTATCTTTCATCATGAAGTAAACTCAGGTGAATAAAGAGGTTGTTTTGGATAAACAGGCATTTTTATGGGGATGGGGAAAGTAAGGAAATTTTCTCATCATCAGATGGTGTTTAAAAAAGACTGTATGCACATATATCCAACCCATGTCAGGTTTGAGGAATCTATAGCACACTATAGGGTTGAGGAGAAAGGAAATTATTGCCATTTTCTTTGAAAAGTTAGAGGGTTGTAGTTGTTGAAAGATGCTCTTCAAGAAAACCCGAGGCAGACTGAATAAAAGTGAATAAAATAAAATAAAACGAATAAAGAATAAAATAAAAAAATTTCTCATTCACAGAGAAATTTTCATGGAGTGCAATATAAAACTTATAACAAAAACACACATGCAATGGAAAACTATGTTGAACATGTGGACGAAAGACTGTTCTAACTAGGTGGGGCACCTGTTGGAGGCTTTGATTGTAAACAGATTTTGAAGGATTAATGTTTTCCATATTTTGAGAAGTTTTATGCATCAATATTTATTCAGATTATACTGATTTCTAAGGGCAGCTGCATATTCTAAAAATTGTTCTCTTCTGAATTTATTGTGATAGAGCATGGTTGTACTTTCCAATTGACTCCATGAGTAGCATCTAAAGTGTAGTCTGCAAAATCCTTGGACTAGATTGATTATAGATGTATTTTTTGTTCTTCTATGTGAATGGGGGTTGATCTTCCCCTCCATCCATAGTAGGCCACTTTGCAGGAACAGAGAACTTTATATACATCAGGAGTTGGGGGAGTTGGTCCTTAGTGGAACAGGTAAGGGTAGCTAGTTTTTTTTTCAAGTAAGGTTTGAAAGCTGTTCAGAGAGATTGTATTTTTTTTTTTTTTTTTTTTTAATTCTAGCTAGTTTTTCTGACATATCTTGGACATAAGGGATGATGATTAGCATTACTAAAATCGGTATGGAGAGAAGGTTGTGGGTGAATGTAACTTGTTAGCTGGGATCAAAATACTTTGATCCCAGCTAACAACTTCATATGGAGCTTATTTAGTTGTTTAATCTGTATTTTTGTAGGGTTATAACTAATGTCTTGATAAGTAGAGGTATTCTGTAAAAGCCCGTCTTATCTTACTGTCAGAGTTGGCCTTATCTATTAACACTACAGCTTCTACTTTATCTGCTTTTGAAATAGATATATTGTTCTCTCTTTTTATGAAAGCAGCACACAGGATTCAGTAGTAGATAAATTACATAGAGATAGAGATTTCTTCTAAAGACCGAAGTAGCAACGTCAAAGCGGAATTTGTTACTATCTTCATTTGAAAGTTCTGACAGATTGCATTTGACGTTATGCAAAAAATCGAGATACAGATTTAGGTATGACAGCAAAACCCTAGTCTCAGTATGACAATGGATGTCGAGGAATGTTAATGACCCATTTATTAGTAGGAGTGTTGTCAGCAGTAAATTTTTGCTTATGACATAACAGATTTCTGTATGAATGTCTGAAAGAAGAATTTGTATTGAATATTAGATGCTAAATCTTTTTTTTTTTAGCTTCTTGAAGTTGGTTTCATATCAAAGAAAAACTTTGATGAATATAAATTGCATGAGCTTCAGGCAGTTTTCAGCTATTCTAGATGATGAATTACTGCATATTGTTCTACATGTTTCAAAAAACAGTCATTAACCCTCTTATGAAAGAATGGATTAATGAAAGTCTGGTCTGGCACAGCATCATAGTATTGACACAACGCAGTACTCTGTGTGATAAAACTCGTTCTTCTCCATAGAAACAGTTTTAAATATGAATGCCTTTTCAAAGAAAGTTGTGAAGTCCTTTTACATCAGCCTGACCTGAATCAGAATGATTCTCTTTCTCCCAAAAGATTGGGAGATTCTCATTTTATGTCGTCGTCTGGTAGCATCCTCTAGCAAGAGGGTTGCAGCAGATGAGCAGCTCTTCTCCATTTCTCTCTGTCTGTCGCTTCCATCATTCTTAAACCAGTCCATTCCACGATGTCATTAAACCACTCTCTAGTTGGTCTTCCACGTACATAAGCAATGACGCACATCAAGATAAGCCACTTCCTGATCCTAAAATTACAGATAACTTTAATTCATTCAAACTCATGGTTAAAGACTTGCTAAATACACACATGGAACAAATTAACAAAAAATTTGAGGAGTATGAACATTACATACAGTACAATAACGTGACCTTTGAAGAAATGTTAGGAACTGTGCTAGACATAAAGACGAAATTAACTGTAGCGATAGACACACAAGAAAACCTTAAGCGCGAAAATGAAAAATTGCAGAAAGAGGTAAACACTCTGAAATGCCAAATCGAACACATACTACAAAAAAAGAACAACAACAAAAAAAAAACTTCAAATAGAAGGAATAACAAAAGAAAAGACAGAAGACTTAAGAAACATAGTGCAACTGATCGGCACCAAAATTGGCATTCCAGTCACAAACACAGACATCGCCTCTATTAATTGAGGTCCACAAAAAAACAAAGAGAGACCACCACCAATCATCACTCGTTTTACCAGCAGAAGTTTGAGAGACCGGATTCTTGTAGCAAGCAAGAAAACAAGGCTGACAACATTTATCTTAACTGACAAGGAACTCCCCACTCCAATCTATGTATCTGAACATCAGACTCCATACTTAAAAATCTTTTATACCAAGCAAAGAAAACTAAAACAGAAAAACTACAAGTTCCTGTAGGCTAAGGATTCACAGATATTTATGAGACAGAATGAAAACACTCTAGTTTATACAATTGCAAGAGCACTGACCTACACAGCCTACCATTAAAAAACATTAATTCTCCACATCCTTAAGAACAAGATTCAAAATCACCTTAAAAACTATATAATGGAGATCTCAAATCTAGGCGAACATATCCAGTCAGACAATGTAAACTTCAAGGTCTTTGAAGAAATGGACAGACAACATTTCCACCAATACTGACTTTACCAGTGTTTCTTTATACTTCTTATGTTTGTGTGTATGATAGTGAAGTCGGTATTGGTGGAAATGTTGTCTGTCCATTTCTTCAAAGACCTTGAAGTTTATATTGTCTGACTTGATATGTTCGCCTAGATTTGTGATCCCCATTATATAGTTTTTATGGTGATTTTGAATCTTGTAGTTGAAGTACTTCAATTACAACCAAGGTGTAGTTGAGCAGTGTTACATTGATAACACTGCTCAACTACACCTTGACAAACATAGATGGAGGCGTAGACTTCTGTGGCTAATTGGTTCAAAAGATATATTTTGGTGATTACACCAGATTTTTTATTATTCACTTATACAAATACTGAAATAATAGTTCCCGGCAAGTTTCGTAAATTGTAGGATTTACATCTTCAGGGGGTAAGTAATAACTTAAAGTTTAAACAAGAGAATTAATAAATACAAATCAGAACCGTCTGGCTATTCATAAACTCAAATAACAGAATGCAGATATAAAACGTTATTGACGTTGAACAATACTGGATTGCATTGGGTTGGGTTTTTTAGCATATTAGCAGCTTCTTTAAATTTTCTTATATAACTGTTGTTTTCTATGTATGACATCGTCGTTTTTTCGTTCATACAGTCCCAGCTCAGATTGAGGTAGATTTTTTATTAGAGCTGACCACACTTGATGGAGAATTAAACCTTGATTTTTTATTGCATTGTGTTGGGTTTTTATACTGGACACGATGCACTCTGGTAAAAAATGACGATGTCATACATAGAAAACAACAGTTATATAAGAAAATTTAAAGAAGCTGCTATGCTTCTTTAAATTTTCTTTTTTTTTAAATTTAAAAAATTTTTTAAAAATTTTTATTGCATTGGGTTGGGAAACCCAATGCAATAAAAATCAAGGTTTAATTCTCCATCAAGTGTGGTCAGCTCTAATAAAAAATCTACCTCAATCTGAGCTCGGACTGTATGAACGAGAATAAGAACACATGATATCGTCCAGTATTGTTCAACGTCAATAACGTTTTATATCTGCATTCTGTTATTTGAGTTTATGAATAGCCAGACAGTTATGATTTGTATTTATTAATTCTCTTGTTTAAACTTTAGGTTATACTATTTATCCCCTGAAGATGTAAATCCTATGATTTACGAAACTTGTCGGAAACTATTATTTCAGTATTTTGTATAACTGAATAATAAAAAATGTGGTGTAATCACCGAAATATATCTTTTGAACATAGATGTGCTAATACTGACAGAAGTTGCAATAAACGACACAGAAATTTACGCATACGACATTAATAATTACCAAACCTACAACTTATGTAGACCAAACAAAAGAGGAGGTGGCATTGTGGCATTTACTAAAGAAAATACAGTGTAACTGAAAAACAAACTCATTTCGAACATGCGGAAATACTAATTTTTGAAATCGCAAATAGTGACAAAAATAGCGTCAAATACACATTAAACATATATACAGAATATTACGTTTATTAATATCTCCTATTAGAGATATTAATATATCTCTAATAGGAGACATTAACATAAATACTCTTGACCACGCTTCTTCAACCACTAACACATACATTGATATACTAAGTCAGTACAACATAAACCCTACCATAAACTCTCCAACAAGAGAAGAAATACTCAACAATTCACTAACACAATTATGCATTGACCATATCAACATACGGGGTCCCATCCATACATATACATCATCAGTAATTAACGTCAAAATTGCCGATCACTACTTTGTCTCAACTTTGTTTCATTACGTTACCTACCCCCCCCCCCCCGTCTCACCATCACAAAAGTCGACAAAACTCGATCATATTAAAGAGCATTGTCGACAATCTTGTAAAAAAATACAGACTGGAATTGCCTACTTAAAATAAATGATCCTGTAACTTTATATGGTCAGAATTGAGGGCAGTGGTGATTGATGTTCTGTAGGTTGAAGTGAGTTGTGTTGAGTAAGGTTTGTTAAATGAAAGGGAGGAGTGCAGTGTGCTGTCATCTACAAAACTGTGTATTAGGTTGGAAGTCAAATGAAGTAGGTCATTGATATACAGAAGGAAGAAGGTTGGTGAGAGAACAGAACCCTGTGTAACCCTGGCATAAGGTGGATGGTGAGAGGATAAGGAACCGTCTACTATCACACATAGAGTGTGTGTGTGTGTCCATAGAGAAAGCTGGCAATCCAACTGTAGAAGTGAAACAGTCCAAACGATGGGAGTTTACTTAGCAAGCCTTTGTTCCAGTGTAATAATATGTCTTTTAATTTTAATATTATTGATATTATTTTGTTATTTATTATTATTTACTTAACGTCGGACTGCGTCTTTTGTAATGTCTTTTTCTTATCAGTCATAATGCCGAGTTTATTATTGTTGCTTGAGCTAGTTCTTCATGCACAAAACTTGTGATTATTCTTAATCCTTTTAGTCTATAGTTTTACCCCCCCCCTTTCTCTCAAGGCTGTAAGTAAGCTATTTCACGGCTCGAAGTGTAGACGTAGGAAAAGCTTTTGGCTGGAATCATATTCCCTAATCTACCTTGCTGTATTTCTCTTGTATTGATCCCTAAATATTTATTTTTCTTTTAGACTGCGCCATTAAGGATCGCGTAAAAGAATTGTTTTTCTTTCCCCTACATGCAAGAGAAACATTCAGCTAAGCACGAGAAATCAGTCACTTGTGGCTATCATTATTCTTTGGTCACACGTTCTGTATTTTTATGAGACAGTGCATTGGTAAAGCAAGATCAGGCAAGCTATTAACAAAACAAACATGATTATTCATTTTAAGACAAATTAATTACAAAATTTAAACTGCACATATCAAGTGTCTGGTTCAGCCTAATACAACTAGATAACAATGGAGACAATAAAAATCACACGTCTAATTCTCCATATGATCATTCAAGCATTTTCGCTTAAACTTTAAGACAAAGACATTAAAATTTAAAATCATAAATTTTCAGACACGTTGATAGACTTAAACACACTTTATCCTTACTCATGCTATAAACAGGAAAAAGTTAAAGCTTTTTAACCACATTCAATTTCTTTGCATTACACAACATTAGCAAATTCCTTAAAACTCTATATAATACTTAATCACATTCAAACAGAAGTACGGCTTTCTGACTTCTCTAATACTTTCTTTGCTAATCGGCAATAGAACCAATATTCGTCGCTTAATTTTCACAATCTAGGAATTAGCATAAAACATCTTACTCACAATCTTGCCAGCTCGTTACATATAGTCCTAGATCCTAAAGGTATATGGGCACATACCTCTTCTTCCAAAAAAAAAAAATTCGGATCGGGCTCTAGGTTACTGCAGCAATACTACAGCACACACACATAGATCGAGGAGTCATATGGTAGGACATCTTGAAAAGACCGTCTCTACCGCTATCTTACTTCCCATCTTTGTCGGAACTGCATGCTTGTAGGAACATCTCTCTCCGTCCTTGGAAAAGGCTTGGCTAAGGAACAAACTTCGAATCGAGAGTGATTTTGAGAGCGAAAGCGAGTGCAATTCTGCTTTTTATCTCCTTCTCCCCGACCTTGGCCGTTCTTCAAATTAAGTCCCCCGGATTTACTGGAGGGTTTTTCTCCACCACCCACGCTATCGTTGAGTTTTGGTGGGAAAACTCGTAATTCGGTGGCCTTTGTTATTTTTGCTAGCCTTAGGTCTAGCTGCCTAATCCTGTCTGAGCTTATTCTTTTGTTTTAACAATTCTAGTGGCTCTTGAAATATTCTAACACTTTGTTACCAGATCTAATACAGCAAAATGAGTCATTACATTAATTTAATTACAAGTATTTTATGTAAATTGTATTTCCCATGTAAAATCGACATAGAAAAAAATTACTTCTAATTTTTCTCTATATGAGATTTTACACCAGATTCAGTCAAAAGCTTTGGAGATATCAACTGCAACCACTTGAGATTCACCAAATTTCTCCATGGCATTTGTCCAGATATGGGTGATATATGAGAGTAGATCTCCTATTGATTTGCAGCGATGGAATCCATACTGGTGTTTGCTTAATAACTGGGTGCCTTCAAGGTAGTGTAGGAGTTGGGAATTGATGGTTTTCTCCATCACTTTAGATAGGGTAGTAGTTAGAGGGCAGTGATTTGTCACCCTTCTTGGAAATGTCTTGAATATAGACCAATTTCAAGGCTGTGGGATAGATACCAGTGAAGTAAGAAAGTATGTATAAGCAGCATAGGATAGGAGTTAGTTCTAGTGCACAAACCTTCAGGACAATTGGAGGAATGCCATCGGGGCCACAAGACTTTTTTGTGTCTAATTTAGACAATAGGTTTTTGATCTCTTTCTGGCAAAATGATATGGGGGGCATTGTATGTTGGGCAATTTCAATGGTTGGGGTACATTTACCATTGTAAGTTATACTTACATTGGAGGCAAAGTGTACAGCCAGGAGATTGGCTTTTCTGTGGGTGATGATGCAGTAGAGCCATCTGGGTATGATAGGGGTGGCAATAGTGTTGGGCAAAAGTTATGACTGCTTTGGTAAGAGACCAAAAAGCACAGCTGCCATTTGAGCAGGCTGAAAGTTTTCTGCTTTTTGTCTGCTCAAATTCTGTTTTGGAAGCATTGATAGTTTTCTTGCATCTGTTTCAGGCTTGGGTCTAGCATTGAAGGAGGATGAAGTTCTTGATGTAAGCCAGTAGTGGTATGCTTGATTGTTCATTTGTACAGCCTTCGCACATCTTTTGGAAAACCAGAGTTTAATTAGGGGAGTTTTAGTTCAGAAAAGTGTGGGGAATGTATGTTTCCATTCCAGTGAAGATTATTTTGGTGATAAGTTCGGTGCATATGTTTGGAGTGGAAGACTGGAAACAATAGTCCAACCATGGAAATGAGGCATAGGAGTCATGGAGGCTGTCCCACTTGGCACTGTTATAATGACAAACTACTCTTGTATGGGAGTGGCTGTGTAAGCGTTGTTGCATGGGGAAGGAGATGAGCACTAGATTGTGGTTGGAATTACCCAGGGGCTTACTATATTCACTGTATATTAGAGGGTCATTGGTGAGGAAGAGATCTAGGGTGTTTGGGGAATGGTTAAGGTTATGTGGTATTCTGGTTGGCATGCGAACAATTTGTGTAAGGTCGTTAGTAATGGCAGATGTTTCAGCATCTCTGCCTGCAAGATCTGTACAACTGGAGGAGGAAAGCCAGTTGTTGTTGCCGTTGTTGTGGACATTAAAATCTCCTAGGATGATGATTTTGCTGTTAGGAGAGTGGGACTGGAGAAAATCAATTTTTAAGGAAATTAAAGATCGCAGAGTGGTTGGCGGCATTAGGAGAGCAATAGAGACAGCAAAGGAATTTGACTAAGTGGGGGAGGGATATTTTCAACCAAAGAAGGTCAGAGTTGGGCAATTCTAGGCAAGGTATGTCAGAGTGGATATATGCATAGACACCACACTTGGGTTGAATGGAGTTAAAGAGTGGTAATTTGGAAGGGTGAGATGGATAGTGCTGGGGGAGATGAGATTTGAGTTTCTGCTAAAAGGTTTGGTGGACTGAAGATGGTAGCAGACACTATTAAGGTTGGAGTTGAGGCCACAGATGTTAGTGAAGTGGATGTGCAAGGTTCTGTGGGGCATATATTTGACCACAGGGGTCTTGCACATTTTCTATGCAGTGCCTGAATACTGGTCTCCATGGTGGCTGCTAGTGGCATCACTTGATATTTGCACCAATTTAACTTGTTTGAAGTCGATCCAACTGTTTTTTCCCATTTTTGGTATTTTTTCTTCAAGTTGTCTTCGAAGATGGTATCCTTGTTCCCTCTGGGCAAATGAGGTCAAGTCAATCATGTATGCATGATCGGAGGCAAGTGTGTTTGAACTTATTTATTGCTGTTATTAATTTGGATGTGCTTATCGGTATGTCATAGGTCACTTTCAGGAGACGTGGAAAGTGTGTTCTGTCCTTTCTTTTATTTATGGGTCTGAAACAATATCATCTGACAATATTTCTGGGATCGAAGTTGCATTCTCCTGCTAATTTGCTATTGTCTTCTTTTAATGATTTACCATTTTCTGTCAGAAAGTTCAAAATAACAGCATTGTCTCTTATTTTCGGCCTCAATTGAGTCATGTACCATGAATGCGATTAGGTCATGGAGTTTATTAGTGGGCAGGGGTGCACAGTGCTGATCGAGTAGCTCGAGCTTCGTTTCAAGTGATCAGATTTTGGAAGAGGATGTTTCGAGGTGTTGTTTGAGGTTTTCGACTTGTTTGCCTAAGTAGGTACAGCGAATAGGAAAATAGCTGGTTAAGATTGATAAAAAGCTTGTGCGATGATTCATCAATTTTTGTGCAGGAAGCATGTAGCCAGTGGCATTAGAAATAACACAATATACTTTTTTTTTAAATTGGTAACTTTGGTTTTACAGCTGCGGCACTTCATATTCTCATCAGGTTTGTTGGCGATTGATGGTGCTCTGCTGTGCTGTTTCATCATTGGCCTTTGTTGCCACCATCTTTACTTTGTGCAGTAGGCATAGTGGGCGCTTGCACATGGCTGTGTTTTAATTGTAAGGATGACTGATTTGATTGACTATAGATACTTACATGTTGCGGAGAAGTAATCGGTTCCTTAGTTCCTGCTGTTAATTTTCTGTTTATGATTATTTGCACAAAAAACAATTACAATAATGATAAAATGTGGAAGCACAAGTTTAGAGTAGCTTATTTACAGGCATCTCCTGGTATCTGGTGGCACCTGTGAATGAATGAATGAATGAAATTCTCTTTCTCCATAGCAGTGCCTTACTTCACACTTGTTTGCATACAAGGGATGTAATTGCAACCTTTTAGCTGAATTGAACTTATCCATCTCACCCATATCTGGCACTCTCTTGATGTAGCACTATTGCTTGTTTGACCCTCTGAAGAAAACACTCAAGGATGTCATTTTGTGGACCACAAGCTGAAACAAACTGTTTCTTGAAGAGCTCCGACTCCAGATTAAAGACTTGTACTGTCATCATACAGCTTCTCGTTCAGTGATGTCAAAAGTATTGAGAATGATGGACACATTGTTGAAATCCTTGCTAAAGATGAAGATTAATCCATGTAAAAAGCCATTGTTAAATAAATGCTATTTTCTGAGAGAGAAAAAAAAAAAAAAAGAGGCATTACTTTCATACCATCACTGATAGATTAGAGGGAGGAAAAAGTATGCAAGATAAGGGGGAAAGTGAATTTATAGAGTTAAGTAATGACCAGCTCATGGAGTAGCTTAAAAAGTAGGAAGGTAAGCAACGGCCATGATAAGGAAGGCAAAATGAAAATAGAAAATTTAAATAGGAATGGAAAGAATGTATGGTAATCCCATTGCACAAGGGTGGTGCAAAGACCGATGTATCCAACTATTGACCAGTTAGTATCTCAGGAGTGATGGTGAAGATTTTGGAAAAATTGGTTAGGGCTCGCATTGGCGAACAATGGCGGCAAAGACCATGTTCGGGCAATTTGAATTTGCAGGATGTTATACAGTGCAGTATGCGTGAAATGTATTTGTCGAGAAAATTAAAGAATATGTGGAAGGAAATTGAATCTGGAGAAAGAGTGTTTATTAAATGTTTCAAAAGTGAGTGCCTATTAGGTGACCAAAATCTAGCAAATATTATTAGTGGACAATATCGACAGTAGGATGGATAATATCGGAATTAATTTTGAATGTGCGGTAGTGGAAATAGAGGAGAACTAAATGGACATTAATAAAGAAATAACACGCACGAATGTTATCCTTCATAGAACAAAGCACAAAATTGAAAAATTACAGAAGCGTCAAGAGATTGGAAGGGCCGAAAGGAGAAAGAAGCAGGCAGTCCAAAGTAGTAATAAAGACTCCAGTGAACAAAAGAGAAAAACAAGTTAAGGAGAAAATTATTTACAGAGGCTCGATGATCTGGGGAGTACTTAACGAAAGTCTTGCAAAATTGTGTTTCCTTGGCACAAAATTCACAATATTACTCATGATTTGAGATGTGAGAAGTATTCTATGATAGAGATGAACTGAGGAGGAGGGCATTGATAGCTAGTGAATCAGCACATAGGTTGTGCATAAAGAATGATGTAGAATTTGTGGATCTGTGGTCTGTGTTTGATAGAAAGAAGGATTTGTATATGAACTGCATGTAAATGGCTTTGGTATTAGGTGTCTAGAGAGAGAGAGCTTTCATTTCAGACAAATTATGGAAACTACAACCATGTTAGAAACAATTACATTTATTTCTCAACATTTTGACATTTATATTAAGGTCACCATCTGGAGTATGCATATATATATACAGGGTGTTCGGGATAAATTTGACATATTTATAATTAATTATATTTTTCCGTAAGTTACATGTATTAACACACACTTCTCTTCATTTAAAAGTTTGGACCCTTCTTCATTCATATACAAGATGTCAGAAAGGATGGATAGCTGGAACCCACCTGAATCATGGAAGAGAATAACTTGTATCATGATGATTCGTGCCCGCCATCAAAATAAGGATATTACGACTGCTGCCCAATGCTCCCTGAATACAGTAAAAACAATCAGGCATGAACTAGAGACTTGCAATGGTGACTACGAGGATGTAGCAAGAAGAAAGATCCCTAGCAGACGATCTGATTGCGTTCGTACAGCAGAATTCCTCGCAAATCTGCAGGAACAGGTGTTGAAGAACCCTGGCATTGGAATTCGGGCTTTGTTCGTGGAGTTGCTAACTGTAGTCAAGCCCTGGATAACAAGGGTAGCCAATGGTAGGCCGTATGTATGGCAGCAGGATTCGGCCCCTTGCCACACCTCTGGGAAAAGTCAAAAATGGTTGTCTGAAAATTTCTACGACTTCACCAGTCCAAATGTTTGGCCTCCAAACTCCCCAGACCTTAACCCCATGGATTATTTTGTATGGGGCGCAGTTGAAAAAGACACCAATCGCACTTCCAGTAATACAAAAGCCCAGTTAATGGATAAAATTAAAACAGTTTTTGCGGCCCTTCCCAGGGAGACTGTAGCATCAGCTTGTTCGAGGTTCCGAAGCAGAATTGAAGCTGTGATCGATGCTAATGGTGGTTATTTTGAGTAAATCTTGTTGATAGTATTGTAATTAACTCTGCCTGTAATGTTTTTTTGTCAATTCATTAAATTTAATAGATACAAAGAAGATTTTCTTTTTCCTTACGAAACTGTCAAATTTATCCCGAACACCCTGTATATATATATACACACAGAGACAAGCTATATGACATTTCAAACAGTATGCCAAAAAGACAATGATTTCATCATCGTTTATTCTACTGGCCTGACCTCTAGGTGAAAAAAAAATATAAATAAAATGAAATAAATAAAATAACTACATCAAAGCTATATTGTATTTATAACATCACCTAAGAACAATTTCATATAGATAGTTTTATTAAAGCAAAAGTGGTGTCTTAATTTAACATGAAAATTGTTATATTAGAGTTAAGATCCTTGATTACGTACAGTCCTATTTATAATTAAATTTTAGATGGAAAGGTTATGTGGGTAGAATATGTGCCTTCCATATTCTTGAGATTTTTAGACCATCATTATTTTTAATATTTGGGTTGCTGAAAAGAATTTTACAGGCCTCCTTACATTTATATTCTACCACATTTTGGTGTGATATAAACAACAGGTGCCTTTTCAGTCAATTCTATATAGAGTATTCAGGAATGATCAGAAAGGCTGGATTTACCATAGTTGTTAAATTTAATGTGCTGTTTATGTTCTTTTTTTGGATAGGAATTGTGCATTCTGTTTCACCTACATAGGGCAAATTACAGGTGCGATGAATACTGTATACTCCAGGGTGGACCAGCGGAGGAAGTGGATCCTTGGATGAGTTGAGTAAGCTCTTTAATTTTGCAGGAGGTTTAAAGGTGGCATTAAGGTTGTATTTCTGTAGTATTCTGTTTATTTTATATGATATTCCTTTAATGTGTGGAATGGTTACAGTTTTATTGTAAACTAATTTATTTTTGTTTTTAGGTAAGGTCTTGTGAAGAAGAATATGGTTCATAGTATTTTGGCTGTAGCCATTTTTCAAGAAGGTGTTTTTGATAACTTTTAATTATCTTTAAGTGCTTGTTCTTTGGAGCAAATCTTCAAAGACCTGTTCTTTAGTCTCTTAACAACATCTAGTTTTTGTGTTAGGTGGTGCTAGGAGTTTATGTGTATATATATTGGACAGTATGTATAGGCTTCCAGTAAACAGTGAAGTAAAGACTCCCAGAAGGAAGATACGTGACATGTGTATCTAGAAAAGGAAGTGTGTTCTGAATTTCAATCTCAATTGTGAATTGCATGCGTTTGTGTTTAGTTGAGGAAAGTTTCTCATGTCTGGTAGCCATGGAACCAGATAGCAAAAACACCGTCTTGAGCAACGTGCTCTAGAGGAATCTAGAGCACGTTGCTCAAAAGCTTCCATATAAAAGTTAGCAGTTGGGGTGGGGGATAATGGTGACCCTAAGTGTTTGTGAGTAGTTTGAATCTGCTCTCTGAGCATTGCGTTCTCCATACGGTTATATATTCTTAGTGCCTTTGTGAGGTGAGTTTTCTTTTCAACTTGATGCAGTTTGGAATAAGATTATCTCTACAACATTTTTAAAAATGCCAGTCAATTAATCAAAACAGAAACATGCATCTTTAGTTTACTGGAGTGATTGCATTGCTTGTGCATCAAATCTCCATGAATTATCAGAATCATTTCCTTTAGTGTTACATGGTGATCAGCATTCATTTCAGACAAATTATGGAGACTACAACCTTGTTAGAAATAATTACTTTAATTTCCTGACGTCTCGACCTTCATGATGTTAATGTCATCATCTGGAGCATAAACATATATATATATATATATATATATATATATATACGGAGACAAGCTACATTACATTTCAAAGAGTATGCCAGACAATGATTTGATCAATGGTTATTCTACTGACCATCACTGATTTATTTAAGCAAAAGTGGTGTCCTAATTTAACATGAGAGTTGTTATATTAGAGTTAAGATCCTATTTATAATTAACTCTTAACTTTTATATCCAAATTCCACAGGCTTAAAGATCAACAATATTCAGAAAGCCAATGGACAAATTTGAATTTCTCTGCAGTGACCCAACCACAAGCCAGTGATAATAACAACAACCAACCAGAAGTAAATGATAACAGGAGTCACCAACTACCTTCAGTGAACAGTCATGTGATCAACCACACCCTGAACAGTGGTGAACTCTCGCTACTTAGCCTAATGACTGGACCAATTCCACCATTATCCCAGTCTACAAAAAAGGAAACTAATCGAAAAAAGGAAACAAGTTAAAATAACAGATTTGCCAAACCCAAATTACCTGAACCTGAATAAAACTATTAAGAAATCTTGTCAAAAAGATAAAAATAGCTATATCCAAAACATCTGTAAAGAAATAGAAAGACACTCCAACTCTAATGAAACAACAGATTTATTTAAGAAGGTTAAGGATGTAACCAAAAAATTCAAACCAAAGCTTAATATAATTGCAGAGGAAAACGGCAAGATCTTAAATGACATTAATGGCATAGCCAGAAGATGGAAAGAGTATTGCGGCGCTAGCTTTACAAGGACCCAGCTATTCAACAAGAAGATGAAGGAGCGGAAAACATGGAAACAGAACCGGAGATCCTCAAAAGTGAAGTTGAACAAGCAATCAAAAAATTAAGGAAAAACAAAGCTCCAGGTCTTGATTCAATACCAGCTGAAATGTTGAAAAACTTTTAAGAGAATGCAGTCAACTGGATGCATGATTTATGCAACAAAATCTGGAAGATGGCCGAATAACTGGACCAATTCCACCATTTTCCCAGTCTACAAAAAAGGCAATCACAACAACTGTGAAAACTACCTCACCATTGCCCTTATCTTACATACCAGCAAGATTTTACTACACATTATTAAGGAGAGATTACAAAGTTTTATAGACCATCAGATCTCAGAAGAACAAGCAGGATTCAGAAAAGGTCGAGGGACTAGAGATCGTATATCTAACATCAGACAAATAATTGAAAAAAACAAGGGAATTCAACTTAAGCCTTTATCTATGCTTTATAGATTACTCCAAGGCCTTTGACCGCATAAGGTGGGATATCATGCAAGAATCAGGAATACCACACCACCATCTAATAACGTTCATAAAGAACTTCTTCTTCCTAACACGGAATTTAGGCCAAGTGGCCTGTTCCGGTCTCATGCCATCTCTTTCTTGGTCTTCCGATTCTTCTTTTTCCACTTATTTTGTATCTGTATAATATTTTTGGTAGTCTACTGTTGTCCATTCGATTTAAATGTTCTAGCCATTTTTGTTTATACTGTCTCATGTAGTAATTAATTGGTTTTATTTTCAGGGATTGTAAGATTTCTTCATTTGTTTTGTGGTCCCACTTAGTATATCCAGCTGTTTTTCTGAGGAACTTCATTTCTGCTGTTTGAATTCATTTTTCATCTTTCCTTTTCATGGTCCATGTTTCGTGTCTGTATAGTAAAGTTGGTTTTGACAAGACATTATATAGTCTGATTCTAGTGTGTTTTTGTACTAGGGATGACTTAAATATATTATTTATTATGCCATTTACTTTGACAAAGTTTGATATTTTAGTGTGTGTGTCTTTTTCTTTTTCGTATGATAGATCACATCCCAAGTATTTGAAAGTGGTTACTTGTTCTAGTATTTTATTATCTATCACTATTTTACTTCTTATTGGGTTTTCTCCTATGAATGCCATTATTTTTGTTTTTTCTTTAGATATTGTCATATTATATTGCTTTGAGATATCATTTAATGAGTTTAATGATCTTTGTAAGTCATCTTCTGATGTAGCTAATACTATTTGATCATCTGCAAATAGTTTTTTTTTTGCAGGGTCATTTGTATACCAAATGGGTTATGCTGTTTCCAGATTGTTAATATTTCATATATATATATATATATATATATATATTGAAAAGCAGAGGTGAGAGGGTACATCCTTGTCGTACTCCTCTTGATATATCTTTCCATTCTGAGATATGTTCATCTCAGAATTCCATTCTGAGATGAACATAAAGAACTTATATCAAGGAAATCAAGCAACAGTAAGAATTGAAAACTCACTGTCCCCAGCATTCCAATTTGAAAAAGGATCAAGAGAAGGATGCGTTCTCTCAACATTACTGTTCAACCTTTACAGCGAAACTATAATGAAAAGATCTCTAGAAAAGTGGAATGGAGGCATTAAATTAGGATATTTATTTAGGACATTAAATTAGGATATTATCACTGTGTCATCTGCATATCGTAGGTAAACCTACGATATGCAGATGACACAGTGATAATAGCAACACGCGAACGGAATTAAAATCCATCCTAAATCAATTAGAATGGGAAAGCCAGGGTTTACGAATAAATCAAGATAAAACCAAAATAATGATTTTTAAACAATGCAGAAGAGATAGATATAGAAGGAATTGAAATTGTCGACCATTTCAACTACCTTGGAGTGATAATAACAAAAAAAAATGGATGTAAAAAAGAGATAAGAAGAAGAATAGTCTAGTTAAGAAAGTGATGACTGATTTAACCAAGATCTGGAAAGACAAGCACATCTCCAAAAAGACAAAAATTGAGCTTGTAGAAACCTTAGTCTTTTTGATCTTTCTCTATGCTTCTGAGTCTTGGACTATGACAAAAGATGGCAGAAGAAGAAGAATTGAGCCGTTCAAGCTCTGGTGCTGGAGAAGATTGTTAAGAGTGTCTTGGATAGAAAAGCGAACAAACAAAAGTATCCTAGAAGAAATGAATATCCACACAAGACTGATAAACATAATTTAAAAAAGAATACTGCAATATTTTGGGCACATATGTGGAAGGGAAGGCAACGCCTGCAAAAAGTAATCATCCAGGGTAAACCATGTGGTAAAAGAAAAAGAGGACCCCCCCCCCCCAACAAGTGGATTGACCAAATATCAAGAATCACTGGATTTAAACTAGAACAAGCAATAAGAGAAGCACAGGAGAGAAAGAAATGGCGAAGCATCATCAGGAAGGGCACGAGTTCTCAGACATGAGGAGATCCGAGAGAGAGAGAGATACACATAAACTCCTAGCACCACCTAACACAAAAACTAGATGTCGTTAACAGACTAAAGAACAGGTCTTTGAAGATTTGCTCCAATGAACAAGCACTTAAAGATGAAAAAGTTATCAGCAACACCTTCTTGAAAAATGGCTACAGCCAAAATACTGTGAACCAAATTCTTCACAAGACCTCGCCTTAAAAACAAAAATAAACTAGATTACAATAAAACTGTAACCATTCCACACATTATCAGATAAAATAAACAGAATACTACAAAAATACAACCTTAATGCCACCTTTAAACCTCCTGCAAAATTAAAGAGCTCACTCAACTCATCCAAGGATCCACTTCCTCCACTGGTCCACCCTGGAGTATACCATATTCATTGCACTTATAATTTGCCCTATATAGGTGAAACAGGATGCACAATTCCTATCCAAAAAAAGAACATAAACAGCACATTAAATTTAACAACTATGGTAAATCCAGCCTTTCTGATCATTTCCTGAATACTCTACATAGAATAGATGAAAGTATCTGTAGAAAGGCATTAGCCAAAACTGAACTATCAGTTAACTGAATTGCCTTGTTCTGTATAACATCAAGCAATTGTATAGAGGATTTGGAATTTATACAGTGTTAGCAGTTGAGAATTGAGATGTTATTATACCAGAAAAGGCTGGGGCAGGGCTTTATAAATATCACTTAAATCTACTGGTCACAAAATTTTTTTACTTGCTCATAATATGAATTATGGTGGAACTAAAGTAGCATATAACATGGTGGAGAAAAAAACAATGGACCAGTGGCTAAAATTGAAGAGAGACATAGCAGATCTCTGTTAGAATTTAAAACAGTTAAATTCCAATTATGTGTAATTTGTAATATCTGGCATGCCTTTCTTTCATTTTGGCCACTAGTCTATTGATTTTTCTTCAGCATATAACGTGCTATTTCAGTTTCCCTGCTTGTTATTCAATTACTGGTCTTCATTGACAAGAAGAACTTGTTCATTTCAGTCTCTTATCTATCAAAGTACACTACAACTGAGTTTTTTGGGAAGGAATTATCTGAACAAATGCTTCTTCCAATTTTTATGCATGCATTGCATATAATAGATCAGTTTCTCCTCATTTGAAATATCTGAAGAAGCATTTGCAAGAAGACTCACTAATGGAATCTTTGATTTCCTTAACTGATTTTTATTTATTGACATCAGCAGTAACTGACACAAATTCCTTACATTCCATGCCATTTTGATGCTGTTCTACTACTGAGTTTATGAAGTGTTCGAGTCAGTAAATAGTTTATCGAATTTAGCTTTATAGTATGAATCAGACTACTTAATGTCTTGTCAAAACCAGCTTTACTATATGGAAGTGAAACATGAAAAACAAATTCAAGAAGCAGAAATGAAATTTCCCAGAAAAACAGCTGAATATACCAAGTGGGACCATAAAACAAATGAAGAAATTTTACAATTCCTGAATATAAAACCAGTTAATTACTACATAAGACAGTACAAACAAAAATGATAGAACATCTTTTCATCATGTATGTTCAAGTATATAATTACACTAAGCTAATTTATGTTTTGAATTGTGAAAATAGGCTTACATTAATACTACGTTACAACTTCATACCAGCTTAAGGGTTACAGAGGATATTAGGAGTATTACAGTTGGAATGAAACAAATAAAAATCGGTCTTTTAAATGAATTTTTTTTTGTTTGTTTGTTTAATTGATATCTCTTATTTTTATAGGAATGGTGATGACTTGCAAGTTATGCAAAATAAAATTTTCTTTGAGAATACTTGACTATTTCAAAATTAATATGTGGACTCGAAATAGCTTTTAGTTTATAACAGAGGATGAGAGATAAATAGTACGACTTCACATTTCAGGGTAGAATCCTAGAAGATACCTCATGATCAGGTATCTTCTAGGATTCTTTTGACTTCTTTATGGCGAAGATTAGAGGTGGCATTGAATGATCACCTATGGGTAAAATGGGGGAACTCTGCTGTGATCATCTATGCAGAAATTGGAAGAGAAGAGTGAGGCCGATAGGCCAACCTTGAATGATGTTACTAGGGTACTATCTGAATACAAGTGATGGAAACATGAATGAGCAAAAGTTGCACCAAATGTCCTTGGCTGTGCGTTTGCAGCATTTGTCCCTTTCAAAATCTGATTCATCTCTTTCACTGAACAACAGTTTCTCCAAGCATCTAACATCAAATCATTTTGAGTGTAATCATTCCTAAGTAAATCCTTTGGACCATTGTGATCACTCATACATAAACATCAGTATCACTATTTCTCCTGAATCATTTACAATCACAGTTTGCCTCAGCTCACTCCTATCATGCTGTGGACACAGATGTAGTCAGTGCCGCTGGTGTAGGTCTGTTTCAGATATGCTGCCACCCGCCCGCCACCATTCAAGGACTACATTTTACACCACATATTACAGGATTTTGTGGCATGTGGTTCTTGTGACATATTTGTGTCCCCGCAGTTAGAAATTTTGCAGGTAAGAAAGCAGGGGAGTGCATGTCTCCATAAAATGTAGGAAATGGGAAGAGCTTGGTGACTTTGACATCAGCTTAGATTTAAGTGGCTGTGGTGTGTCAAAAATGAGTGAATGCAGGCAGAGAAATCGAGGTAGCTTAATCAAGGGTGGAAATGAATGTAGTAGATTTAGAGGATGGTGAAGATTTGGTGGGAAATGTTGAGCGAGAGTAGGTTGCTTGGAGAGAGAGAGAGAGAGAGAGAGAGAGAAAGATACCAAGAGAGGAGATGGAACACATGAGGAATCAGTTCAGAAGTGTTAAAGAGAATATTAGGGCACTGGAAAGACTGACTGGTGTGAGATGAACAAAAGGGGAAGTGAGGGAGGATTATAGGAATGATAGAAGGAGAGAGAGAGAGAGAATACCAGGGGATGAGAGGGATTGAGAAAAGGCAAGGTAGTATAGGAGCTAGGAATGGAGAGGTGACAAGAAGGCAGTTAAGTGGGATTGCAGAAAGAGAAAAAGGGATCCAGGTGAGCAAGAAATGATAGGAGCAGTAAGAGGTGTGATGTGTGGAGTGTAAGATAGAATGCTAGAGGAGTGCTTGCAGCTGGAGAAATTATAGTGTGACTATGGTAATTAAGCAAGCTGAAAGAATGAATTAGATGATTGTGATGATGGGTACAAATGACTGGAGGTAGTGTGAATCGGCAAGCATTTTGAAGTTTATGCTTGAGGTTCTATAACAGAAGTGTGTGAGAGGGACAATAGTATGCCTGTAACCTAGATATCATAATACAAAAATGTAGAGAAGAGCATCAGTAATGATTGGCATGATAACAAGAACGTGTGGATTATGTGAATGCTTGCAGTGCATTTGAAGATAGAAGAGAGTTGTATGTGAGCAGAATAATGGGTATTGAAGGGAATAATAATAGGTATTGAAATACCAAAAATTCATTCATGTTTCTTTACACAGATGCCAGGAGTATCAAGAATGAAGGAGATGAATTAGTGGCATTCATAGCTTCTGATGGTCCAAAGATTATTAGGATGAATGAAGTATGGTTGATGGAAGATTATGTACTGACAGGAATAGAAATAGAAGAACAGTATAGGAAGGGCAAATTCAGTGGTGGAAATTGTTTATAAGTGATGAGTTGTGTTCTCTCAGAGTGGAGCAGTTGAACGGAAATGGCACTAATGGTTTTGAATGTATATATAGGGGTGTGGGATAGGAATGGGTAGGACAGGATATTTAGTTTTATATTGCTGTAGATGAGGAAATACAGTTTGAGGAGCAGGAACAGTTGAGTTTGACAAATGCAAAATGAGTGATCATTATGGAAGATTTTAAGTAAAGCAGTATTAATTGTGAAGAGGAAACAGCATAGAGTAGTAAGGGAATGAACTTCTTGAGGGGCAAATGCCACAGGCAACATGTAGCAGATAAAACAAGAGGCTCAAGAGTTTTGGATTTAGTCCTGGTCTGATGACCTGATTATAACTGAAATGTCATCCCTGTCTCCAGTTGAAGAGAGTCACCATGTGGTCTTGAATTGCAGGATGAATAGACATACAGAAAGACATATTTGAGAGTAAAGGAGTTTTTGTTGAATTATAAGGCAGGTGATTATAATAATCTTAGAAATCAACTTGGGATGGCTCCATGGGTAGAATTGGAAGAGAGAGATATTAACAGTGCAGTGAAGAAATACTTATTAGCAGCATTGACAAGTTTTATATCTTGAGTGAAAAAGAGAACAAGATTTAATGTAATAGACAAGCTTAGGTTGAACGTTATTCATAACTTATTTTCAAGGCATTACAACACCAACCAACTAAATTATAAAAAAATCCTTTATTAACTGGGTTTGTTTATTAATTGGCTTATATTTTGCTGAATTTCAAACCAGCATCTTCAGAGCACATTACATGTCACGGTTAACACACGACAATGTGTAAGTGAAACCTTTCAAATTGTAACTGACAAAAGATCTAAAGGATATTTAGATCTTTTGAAAAGCAGATCAAGAGCAGAAATTTGAAAATTTTGAAATAAGAAATTTTAAATCCTACAACAGTACCAATGTACTATGCTCCAACTTCGACAAGATTGCGTAATTATAAATTTATCATCAGAGTTGCAAAAAAAGCTAAGAACACTCTCAGTTGGACATAACTTCGCTGTTACACTTAAACAAGTTTCAAAACTAGAAATTATGAACATAGAACTAGGCATCTACAGTCTTCCACCTTCAATGTCAATAATGTGTGTTTAGACATAGCTAGCTTCCTAAACAAATCTAAACCACCTAAAAGCAATAGACCTCAGAATGAAATAGCTACTTTATAAAGAGTATGTAAGAATAAAAATATTGTGATTACTAAAGCTGATAAGGGTAATGCCACAACTATCATGAATGAAGAGAATTACAACAAATAAATGCAGGATCTCCTAGGTGACAATTCCAATTCTACTTATCAAATTACTGATTGAGACTCCACTATGTCTCAAAAGAAATTATTGATAAAAGTGATTTCTTGGCACCAAAGAAGTTATCAGCAAAATAAAACCTGTTTGTTAAACCACTCTGCATTTTAGGGGATACCTGAACTCCACAAATTGAGTATTCCCCTGTGCCTTATAGCTGATAGTATCAACAGTCCTACTTATTAACTTGCCCAACAGTTAGCTAAGTAGTTTTCTTCCCCTTACTGACAACTCCTCTACCTTTATTTAAAAAAAAAAAATTTCTGTTCATTTCATATCACTTGTTAAAAATCACAGCCTTAAAAATGCAGACATAATAGTTAGTTTGATGTCACATCTTTATTTACTCATGTGCTACTAATAGACACTCTAGAAATAATAGTCTAATTTTTCCCCTAATATCTTTCAATTATTCAAATTTACTATGCATAGAGGATCTGGGCGGCTTTACATGGCAAGTAAAAATCTACAAACAGACTAAGTACTTCTGTGGGTCCCCCCTATCCAGCTAGCTTTTACATGGAACACTTTGAAAACAAAATACCTACCACAGTTAGATACATGCCTTTAGTCTGGTTAGTTATGCTTTGTTGATGATGTGTTTGCCATTTTGCTCCATGTTACCTATCTAGACAGCCAGCATCCGAAAATTCACTTCCCAGTAGAAAAATAATTTAATAACTGTTAGCCTTTTCTTTACATTACTCACCTGGCTTTCAGATGGTTCACTATCTTTTTCCATTTATAGAAAACGAACACACATGCACACACAAACTGACACAGGAAGATATCTATATAAACAATCACATCATCATCATCCAGCCCATCAGTATGGTATTCTTAAAACACACACAGGACTAGGGCTATTTGTTCTAATGATGCACTAAACTTAAATATCTTTGCCATACTTTCCTAGCCAATGGCTACAGCTCCTACAAAATACTGTATTTATTTGAATATAACTCGCCCTTGCGTATAACTCACACCCCTGATTTTACTTTATGAAAAAAATAAAAATAAAAATTTTTGCATATACCTCGCACACGAAAAAAATTTAAACACATTCACATCGGAGTGATAGTAGCTCGCTCCCTGTGGTAAACAACATGCCCTCCCCAACAGCCACTATACTTCAGTTGCAAGAAAAACAAGTAGTTTTATTGTATCACCGAATAAGGTACAGAGACATTTGCAGTCTATGTAATTTATTTCTCAACAAATAGTGCAATTAGAGACAACTGAGATAAAAACACTAACTAATGAATCACATGTCCTCTCTCACAGAAACTATGCTGTATAGACTCAAGTAAAAACCATATGTTGCACTGGCAAACACAGTATCTATTTGCCAGTTTCTAAAAACTGTTGTCCAATTTTTCAATTACATGAAATGAATGTTAGTTTGATTGCATTTGAAATTTTCGATGTCATTAAGACAGATCACAAAGGTTAACTTCAAATAAAATTCTACTGCAAATCAGCGTGATGCAGAAGCAGCATGCAAACAAGCAGCAATAAAATTCAACTGAAGGGTTGAAACTTTGTGAGAATTTAGCCCGCTCGCGTGACGTGGAAGCGGTGCACAGTGATGAGAAGTTCCATTGGAATGATAAATGGGCAAAACACCACCCCATCATGAACATGTTAAAACTAAGAAATATATAGTGAATGTTGTTATGGCAGTTTCAGATATTATGAAATTCAGTTGAAGAGAATTAGCATTTCAACTCAACAATTGTCGGTTTCTCTTTGTTGTTGGGTCATGCAATCTTTTGTTAATACCTCACCAATCATATACACGTCTTCATAACTGCTCTATCTCTACTGGCCTACCGTTACTGTCTGTTTTGCAATCTACTTTCACTTCTCATTAGTCATTTGTGAAGGATTGTTCATTATGTATCCCATGTCTTGCAAATTTTTCAGTAAGAAAAGACCATGAGTAGACATATTACTAACTATTATAATAACGGAATTAACTGACATCAATTATTCTTTATTTGTAGAATTTTCACCTGAGTATCACAGGCATCAGTACAGGTACAAGGCTAAGTAAACAATAACTGTTGTATTCACAAAGCGCCACCTAAGTAGCTAAAGTTAAATTTCCTAAATTTATTTAATTATTATTATTTATTTATTTATTTTTTTAAATTTT
Source organism: Typopeltis vanoorti (assembly GCF_054136105.1). NCBI lineage: Eukaryota > Metazoa > Arthropoda > Arachnida > Uropygi > Thelyphonidae > Typopeltis > Typopeltis vanoorti. The sequence continues at coordinate 26,337,022 of NC_143552.1, forward strand.
ATTTTAATTATTTAAATTTAATTACAGTTGTATCTCGTTAATCCGAACCTCTTTAGTCCGAACCCTCCAGTAATCCGAACTGCTTTTAAATGCAATTTCCCAAAATTATGACTTTACCACATCAATAAAAAATATAAATTTGAAGGATGTAGCGTTCTCAGTTTCTGATGCTTGGGAAGCCATCATATACATGTACCAATCATCAAACCTGAAGCAATTCGAGGGTTATGGGAAAAACTGTGGCCTTCTAGAATTTACCAAGATAACTATGGTGATACACAAAAAGAGGAAATTCAAAACGTGCATAATTTGGTTAAAAATATAAATCCAGATGTCGAAATTTCACAAACAGATGTTATGGAATGGATTACAGGTCGAACCAAAAGTGAATTCGAAATCAAATCAGATGCTGAAATTATAAATATGACGCTGCAGAATGAATTAGAAGATGATAAAGAACTCGAAGAAAAAAAAGTAAAACATGAAGAGGCGGTTGACAGTTTTAATATGTGCATAGAATATGCTAAGCAGAATGATATGCCATTCCACAAAATTTTATTGCTAATGCAGCTCTGTGAAGAAGCATTCGAAAAAAGTTTAGTTTCCAAGAAGCAAAAGAAAATCAGTGACTTTTTTACAAAGAAATAAAAAACCTTTTTTGTGTTATTTTGTGAAACTTTTTTTTTGTGTGTTGTGAACAAGAAAGTGATATTTTTTACACAAAGTTATGTACTGAACTATGCAATTTTATTAAATCAGAATCCTCAACAATAAGGTACATACAAACTAAATTTTTTACTAAAATAAACTTGTGTATTGTATTATTTTTTAAGTTTTACATTACCATACAGTGGTTTTTTTTTTCTATCAGTTACTTCATTTATTTACAGAATTAAATTGATGTACCATTAGAAACTGATTATTTTCGTCTTAAACACTAGTTATTGTTGTTTCTTGGGGGAAAATTCGCTAATCCGAACAAGCACGGTTTTTATTAGTTCGGATTAGCGAGATACCACTGTATTTAGTTATTTAATTATTAAATAATAATTATTTAATTATTCAATTATAATTATTATTATTATTTTTTTATTTTTTATTTATTTTTTTAATATATATATATATGTGTGTATACAATTATATGTTAGGAAAGATTTGCTGCTTTATAAAGTACTATTTCCCACAAGGGGGGAAAGACGTAGACCATCGGATCTGTTTAGGTTAGGGGAGTGAAGTAATGTTTCACATGTTTCTTTGTATAGCCGTTCCATTAGGAACCGACTTTTGTGAATGACTTTTGTCTTGTTCCACTTAACTCTGTCTGGTGTTGATGGCATGTTCTGCAATTCCAGACTGTTCGGGTTCAAGGTACTGGATGTATGACTGGTGTTCTTCTAACTGGACCTGAGCAGATCTTCCTGTTTGTCCAAAATATGATAATCCACACGAGCAGGGAATCTGGTAGCCACCTGGATAGCTGAGATGTGGGAGCTTGTCCTTTGGAAATATTTAGGAAAGTGGAGATTTTTCTGACGGGTCGAAAAGCCACACAGATATTTAATGGTTTTAGCACGTTAGCTATGCGTTCACTGTTTATTCACCTAATATCTTCAAAGGACAAGCTCCCACATCTCAGCTATCCAGGTGTCTACCAGATTCCCTGCTCGCGTGGATTATCATATTTTGGACAAACAGGAAGATCTGCTCAGGTCTGGTTAGAAGAACAACAGTCATACATCCAGTACCTTCAACCCGAACAGTCTGGAATTGCAGAACATGCCATCAACACCAGACATAGAGTTAAGTGGAACAAGACAAAAGTCATTCACAAAAGTTCAGTTCCTAATGGAACGGCTATACAAAGAAACATGTGAAACATTACTTCACTCCCCTAACCTAAACAGATCCGATGGTGTACGTCTTTCCCCCTTGTGGGAGATAGTACTTTATAAAGCAGCAAATCTTTCCTAACATATAATTGTATACACACAGACACACACACACACACACACACATATATATATATACAGTGTGCCCCAAAATTCACGCAAGAAGTAATTTTGATAGAAAACACAGGTTTTTAATTAAAAATTGTAATTTCTTATTGATTCATAAAGTATACAGTATAGGGTTATGCATGGAATAGCTTATCGGATAAATGGCCTCCACGGCTTTGCTGGCACATATGCACTCTTTTGTCGAAATTTTCCATACCCGTTTTGCATAAATGTGGCTGAATTTCATTGATACAGCACTCAATTTCCTCCTTCAAGGCATGGGTGGTCGTGGGCTTGTTGGCATAAACCTTAGACTTCAAAAAACCCCAAAGAAAAAGTCCAACGGCGTTAAGTCACATGATCTGGGTGGCCAATTCTGATCATCAAATCGGGAAATTACACAACCAGGAAATGACTCATGCAGTACTTGAATTGTTTCTCGGGCTGTATGGCATGTGGCACCATCTTGTTGAAACCACATGTCGTCCACATCCATATCTTGCAATTTAGGCACAAAAAACTGGATTATCGTGTCGTGATAGAGAGCACCATTAACTGTTATTGCCTTACCAGCCGCATTTTCGAAGAAGAATGGACCGATGATGCCTCCAGCCCAAAATCCGCACCAAACAGTGACACGTTGTAGATGCATTTGTTTCTCAACAATCACTTGTGGATTTTCTGAACCCCAAATGCGACAATTTTGTCGATTAACGAAGCCATCAAGATGAAAATGAGCCTCATTGCTGAAGATGATTTTGTTCGAAAAATAAGCATCCGCTTGTTGTTGTTCCATAATCCATTCAACGAACTCTCTTCGCTGTGTGTGGTCAGTAGGCTTCAGTTCTTGAGTCAATCGAACTTTGTAAGCATAAAGATGCAAATCTTTCGTGAGAATACGCTGTAGAGAGCTTCTTGAAATGCCCAATTCAAGACCACGGTGCCGAATTTATGTTCCTGGACTCTCAGCAACACTCTCACGAATTGCTTCGATGTTTTCTGTTGAACGACTTGTTGAAGGACGGCCAGAGTGTATAAGATCACTAATTGATCCATTTTCCTTGAATTTTTTAATTAATCTTTTCACAGTTCATGAAGTTAAATCACTATTCCGACCATGTTTTGTACGAAAATTGCGAACTGTAGCTGCCAAACCTTCATTATTTTTAAATATTGCTCAACAATGAAAATACGTTGTTCTTTTGTGTAGCGCTCCATTTTTAATAACCCTGAACTGTCAGCTGTCACGCTATCCTTTTTTTTTCGTTCGCAACACTTTACCGCACAAATGGCGCTAAATTTAAATCTTGCGTGAATTTTGGGACACCCTATATATATATATATATATATAAAAAATAAAATAAATAAATAATAATAATTAAATAAATTTAGGAAATTTAACCTTAGCTACTTAGGTGGCGCTTTGTGAATAACAGTTATTGTTTAATTAGCCTTGTACCTGTACTGATGATGCCTGTGATACTCAGGTGAAAATTCTACGAATAAAGAATAATTGACGTGAGTTAATTCCGTTATTATAATAGTTAGTCTTGTAAATTACTGGTAATATTTGCTTGAAATAATGTGAAAGAAGATGACGCCATTTGGGTAGATGACTTTGATGATACACACACACACACAAGGAAACTGCTCTCAAGGACAGAAGTAGCAATCGCGAATAGGAAATTCTTGGTAAGTCATATCCATTTTCATTTTTTCCTGAAAACTTTAGTTTCCGAAAATCCCTGCATATATATCACACTGCAATTTTTTAGCTTTAATTTTGTGAAAACAAAGTGCATATTATATTCGAGTAAATACAGTAGATAAAATACTACATGGCCCTCTTACCCCCCTCTTCCATCCTCAAACACACAAGAAACAAAATACCACTTCCTATTCCCTATGTTCACAGTATTTGAAAAGATAGCCAAAATATAACCCTTGCACTACATTCAAACCATCTGTTAAATTACCAACTCTACTCTCCTAAGGATAAACTCCATCTCATGGCATATTCTGGAGTTTACGAAGTTTCATGTGACTGTGACTTGGTCTACTATGGACAGACAGGAAGATCTGTTAACATCTGTCTTGGGGAATATAAAAAATACATTTGCTGCCATTTATTAATTTACTAAAAATGTGGGAGATTGTTATCTTAAGATCAACTTCTACATGTAATACTTCTTCTTTTCTTACATTAGAGGGTTCCAAATTAGAACTTTAGATCTTTTGTCCATTACAATTTGAATTGTTTCACTTACTCATTGTTGCATGTTAACTGTAACATCTAATGTGCTCTTTCAATTACATGAAATAAATGCTTGTTTGATTGCATTTGAAATTTTCAATATCATTAAGACAGATCACAAAGGTTAACTTCAAATAAAATTCTACTGCGAATCAGTGCAGTAGAATTTTAATAAACAGTTAAACTAGTTAATAAACATCTTTTTTATAATTTTTTTTATTTGTTGTTGTAATAACATTAAAATATATGATTAAAATTACTATTAAAATAATGGAGAACAAGATTTGAGAAGAAAAGCAGAGAACAGTTACATAAGGAATATAAGACTCTGGCTAGGAAAGTGACTAACATGCTAAGGAAGGCCAAACTAAGGGCCATATGAGAAGAGATTATCCCTGAGATCCAAGAAAATCTGAAGGAATTCTTTCATTATTTGACCAGTTGTAGGAGAGATGATTGTGGAAGAATGATTTTGTTAGATGAAAATGGGAGTAGAGTGAATGATGCAGAAGTCATAGAGTTGTTTAATAATCACTTTATGGGGATATTTCATTCTGGTAATAAAAAAAGGGTTTTATTACTAGAGGGATGGGGAGGGTTCAAGTTTGGAAGTGCAACAAGAAAGTGTTACAAATACTAAGTTTTCTGGATGTCAATAATGCAATGGGACTGATGGAATTTCACCATATTTTGAGAGAATATGCTAAGGAATTGAAAACTCCATTGAGAGTCTGGCTATGGTCAAGGTGTCCAAGAAGGGTAAGATTGTGCCAATTGCATAAGGGTGGTGGTAGAATGCTAGTGTCCAGCTGTAGGCCAGTTTGTATTCTTCTGTAGTTAAGACTTTTAGAAATTAGTGAGCAATTGTATGTACAAACATTCGGCAGATGAGGTAATGTCTGTGAGAGTAAGTATGTATTTGTTAAGGGGGCATTCTTGTTTTAGTAATCTAATTGCCTTTTATAATAAATTAACAAGCAGTTAATCAGGGAAAGGTATATACCGTCATTTAAAATTTTTATTTTATTTTATTTTACAAAGGCATTTGAACAGGGATACCATATTATAAGCTGATAATTAAGTTACAGTGTATGGGTTTTAATATCAGGTTAGTGAATTGGATTGGCTGTCTGATAGATATCAGAGTTGTGTATGGGGAAGCAGTATCAAAGAGACAGAAGGTTATAAGTGGAGTCATTCAATGCTCAGTATTGGGACCCATGTTCTTTGACCTTTATATCAGTGGCATTGTAAATGGCTTGCAGGGAAATATTCAATTGTTTAGATGATGTGAAGCTGGGAACGATTATTAGTAATAGTGCCAAGGTGATAGCCCTTCAGGAGGATGTGAATAATCTACAGATGGGCAAATGAATGGGGATGTCAATTTGATGCAATTAAATGTCAGATCTTGAACTTTAGGATCCATCGATAGGAAGCTGTATATTGTGTTGGAGGAACTGTATTAGAGGATGTAGTACAAAAGTGTTGTACTACTTCAGAGGATTGCTACAATACTGAGAAGGACACTGACTCACAGAGATAGAAGAGTTGTGGTTTCATTGCATAAAGCCTGATCAGACATCACATGGATTATTGTGCTGAAATTTGGTCATTGGGATTTGAAGGTGATAAATTAACCTTTGAGAAGGTGCAAAGCAGATGACAAAAATGATATCAGGACTGTATAATGTTAGCTATTAGGATAGACTGAGGGTATGCAGGCTACAGCGTTTGGTCGATAGAAGGAGAAAAAATATGATTGAGACGTTTTAGGCACTTACAGGGTTGACACTGGGAAGTTCTTTTGTATAGTACATCAAGAGTAAGGAACAAGGACAGAAGTCTATTCTTGGGAGTTGGGTATGGAAGTGTGAGTAAGAGGGTGATGGTGGCTCTTTTGCATGGAGGGTAATCGCACCTTGGAGTGTAGTGCCTGATAGGATAGTGAAAGTAGAAACAGTGAATGAGTTTAAGGAATGATATCATAGACACATTGTTTAAGATGGGCCTCCAATGATGAATCTAATTGACTCCATGGAGGTCCCAAATAACAATTTTAATAATAATAATACTTGCTTTCCTTGTTGAAAGTTTTTTCACTTCATTATAAATTAAATTAAAGATGCCAAGAAATTATATTTTTGTTTAATTTTGTATCCAAGTGATTGTGCATGAAATATTTTCTTGACTAGGCTACTAGTATATAGAGGCTCTGTGTACAAGTAGCCTAGCCATGAAGATACTTCACGTGCAAACTTTGTGTGCTTACATTTGGATAAAGGATTAAAAAAATAATATAATTTTTTGGCATCTTTAATTTACTTACTTACTTGCATGTGCAACAGTCTTCCATACCATCTCATTTTCTTCCTCATCTGAAATTCTGCTTGCATCCAGCATCCCACTTGCCTTAATATCTTTAAAAAATATGAATAAGTAAACAATAAAAATCCTTTTGTGATGGAGATTTTTGGATATTCACCAAGCTGTATTAAGTTTAAAATCACTTAAATTAATTGTAGTTAATTTTTTTGTTAAGTAACTTTGTTAGCAAATATCTGATATTCATCACTCCCCCCCAAAAATAAAGTGTAATAAGTGATTAATTTTTAAACTTAAAAAAAAACAAAACAAAAACATAGCAATGATTGTTTTCACTTCTGGTGACCACTGTGGTAGTAAGTGAAATCATCATAGTAGTTTGGAGTTTGACTTATTTGAAGACTAGTACTATATTGTTCAATATGCATATGCACATATATGTTTGTTTATATATATATATATATATATATATATATATTTATTTAATTAATTTCTAGGGCTTTTACTACAGGGATTCCACCAGCTCCTAGATATCACCATTCTGCTGTAGTTCATGAGAACAGCATGTTTGTGTTTGGTGAGCATATTAATGTGAAATGTTAAATGAAATGTGAAATAACTTTTCATAATGTTATAGATATATAATGATAAAGGATATTGCTCTAGAGCAGACAAACTCAAATCTAAATAACTGTAAGATGTATATTCAGATAATGCTAATTAAGAAAAGGAAGGAATTTTTGTTTGTTTTAGATTTATGGCTGAAATAACGAGGGCTGTGTATGTCTGTAAATTGCATGTATTCTTCTGGGTGGTTTATCCATTCTGCAGGATGAAAAAAAAAACATTGTTTTTGGGAACACTTACATTATTTGACGTTAAACATAAATATAAATTTCTTGAACGATATCAAACCAGTACAGGTAGAGTGTTGTGGAAAATTTTAGAATAAGAAATCAGACTATGAATCTTACCTGTGCTGAAGATTCTAGTAGTAACAAATTTTTCCACTTATTAGCAAGTGTGACTTATATAAAGAAATAGGAATGACTGAATCTATTTGAAACCCAAACAGCAGAGTAGGAAATGAATCTCAACCATATAAAATTTTTCTGGTAACATTTCAACAAGAGACTAGTTTAATAATAATGGTAACAATTAATTGCTGGATTTGTGTCAGTATTGAAATACTCTGAATTTGGTAATAATAACAAACTATAAAAACAGAGGAAAACTTGTTTTCCCAGAGGAAAAATTAAAAATATAAAGAATTTGAGCCTCAGTTCTTTGCAGAACTGAGGCTCAAATTAAACAACTTGATCAATGGGTCAGTTCGCTTGTACACTTTTCTAATGCTAATACGTTTAAAGACATGGCCATATTTTCATTACAGTACTGAAATCATAAGCACCTCCTTTCAGTTCATCTACCTCAATTCTCCCATCAGTCTCCCTATCTATAAGTTAATGCAACATCTGGTACTGGAATATCTCCACCTGGATGGTAGACACTTGCAAAACGATCATTCAAGTAACTCAACTATTTCATTGAGCATTCTTTTACCTCCATACCACTGCATTTGTTACTTGCCACGTAGTGAAAGAATTTTTTCGTGATATCTTTTGGCTTCATCAGCTAGCTTCCTCTTGTAAATAACTGTGGCCTTTCTCCTTCCCTCTATACAGATCACCCTGCTTTCACTTTGCACCTCATGGGCTTTCTAGACATCACCTATTTCTTCCCCTCCATGTGGTGCACCTGTTCATGGTGGAAGGACCTCCCAGTGATGGTACTGGCCCTTTTCATTCTTCCTCTTTTTCTTTGCTTTTCTTTCCGTATTATTTGCTCTACTTCTCCTGAGTCTTTTTCACTATCCTTTTTCCAGACCACCATCACTGGGATCCAACGCCCGGCCACTGTGCGGTGCGACCCATGGACATCCGGAAAGCGGGATCCTGGTAGTCTTGCACTACTTTGGCCCCTGCTTTGGCAAGACGGGTGGTCCTGGATGGCCCAGCCAGGATCAGGCAGCTAGTGGGCTTGCCTGCAAGGGTCAACGGTGTTGCAGTAAGTCTCTCACCCCATGGTCCGGGGTCTGGATCCTAGACCTGCCGGTATAGCGTCCAGGGTAGCCCTGGCTTTCCACTCCTGAGCGCAGTCTTTGCTTGCCAGGTAGTGGGCGTCCATGTGTGTGTGGCTCCATGGTGGGTGGGGAGCTCTGGCACCAAATTAAAAATTCTTTAAATATGAATTCTTCATCCTCAAATGTTTCAGGGACCCTTACAAAATCCCAACCAAGTACTGATAATATAGACACAGCATATGGAAACAGAAGTAAGATACAAAAGATATCGGATACTAACATAAAAATACCAACCTTTTTAATCATTCATGCAACAGGTGAAAAACCAATTTGGAAAATGTCACCCTTCTTTATCCAAAAAGGTTTAGAAGGACTGGCAGGACCTTTCAAAACTGTCAAGAAATTGCGTTCTGGTGATATCCTAGTGGAAACAATGTGCAAACAACATTCCGAGAAATTACTGAGAGCAACGACAATGGGTGGAATACAAATTGCAGTAACACCTCACAGAACACTCAATTCCAGTAGAGGAATGATATCAGAATGGGATCTCCTTGATGTTCCTGATGAAGAGATATGTTCAGAGCTTAAAGATCAAGGAATGATGGGTGCGAGGTGCATCCTGAGACCAGGCGACCATCCCTGCATATCAGAATGCACCTCGCACCCATCATTCCTTGATCTTTAAGCTCTGAACATTATCCTTACTTTTGATACACCTAGGCCTCCGACATCTGTAAAAGCAGGGTATCTCAGCTGTCCTGTTAGAATGTACATCCGTAATCTGCTGAGATGCTTTAAATGTCAAAGATATGGACATGCATGCCCAAACTGCCTGTCGTGGTTCTACTACCTGTACCCGATGTAGTAGTAAAGAACATGATAATAAATCTTGCTGTGAAAAAAAAACTAAATGTGTCAACTGTCAGGGAGATCATCCAGCATACTCTCATGCATGTCAGAAATGGAAAGATGAAAAAGAGATACAAAAAATTAAAACAGAACAAAACATAACATATCAGGATGCAGAAAGAAAGCTGGCCACCATTACACCTGCTCTACGATCCTCTTATGCTGAAAAAGTAACAATTAAAAAAGTGGCAACAGCAACTCAACAACAGCAACTATGGCCTTACTCCAGAGACAACTTCAAAAATGGTCCCAGTCAATGAAAACTCACCTGTCAAAAAAATTATGGTGGAGACTTCACTCAAAGATAAACCACCCAACACTCGCACAGAAAAAATGGATACCTCGATACCCACTGAAAGCAAACTAAACATACCAACTGACCCTAATACATTTGATGTTTTGAACACACTACCAGAGGAAGAGATGTACACTGGCCGTCCATACTTCCCTAAAACAGTGGATAAATATAAATCTGATTAAGGTAAGCCCTCAACCTCTCGAAAACCAGACAAGTGAATAAAATCAAGACAATAAGAAAATTTTTACAATGGAACTGTCGTGCTATCTGCCAGAATATTGACGATATCAAGATGTTGTTGCAGAAACACAAACCTTTCTGTTTCTGTCTACAGGAAACTTACTTAAGACCCAATGAGGACCATACCTTTAGGAATTTCACTGTTGCATGTAAGGACAGAACTGGAGATGGTCCTGCTCATGGAGGAGTAGCTATCCTAGTGGGCAGTCATATTCCTTTCCATCAGGTCAACTTAATACTTCTCTGGAAGCAGTAGCGATTCGCTTCTCTGTGGGATTTCTTATTACAGTATGTTCAATTTATTTACCACACAAATGCTGAGTTAAATGAAATTGATCTTGATAACCTTATCTCGCAACTGCCTGAACCCATACTTTTGATGGGTGACTTTAACGGTCACAATACTCTATGGGGTAGTGCCAACACTAATAGACGAGGTCGAATCATTAAAAAAATTCTTGATAATAATAACCTTTCCCTTCTAAATAATAAACTCAGTACTTTCTTCCATATGCCTACTCGCTCATATTCTGCAATTGATCTTACAATCTGTTCCCCTTCCATTATTCCACTGCTCATGTGGGATGTTGAAGAGAACATATACGAAGTGATCACTTTCCTGTTCTTTGTACAATGTCTTCACAGGAACCATGTTCACCCACATGGATATCTATATGGAAAATGAACCAGGCTGACTGGAACACTTTCTCTTATCTTGCAAAATTTAATGCTGATACCATCAGTTAAACACCTATCAATGAAGCTGTAAAATATATAACAGAATGCATTGTCCAGGCAGCAACAACCTCCATCCCAAAAACATCATCTCAATTTCCAGTCTATCCAAAGCCTTGGTGGAACCCAGAATGTCAGGCAGCCAAAAAAGATGAACACAGTGTATGGAGCATATTTCGTAGATACCCCACCACATCAAATTTAATAACTTTCAAGCGTGCTCAAGCCAAAGCACGTTATGCAAGACATCAGAGTCAAAAACAATCATGGACCAATTTACTACATCGATTAATCAAATGACCAGTCCAAAAATTGTATGGGATAAAATCCGGAAAATGAAAGGCAGATGTAGTTTGTCCACCTTAGACTATAATGGAAGTGTTCTTGCTGATCCCAAAGCTATTGCAGATACTTTGGGCGAAACGTTTGCTAAAATCTCAGCAACAGCTTCATATTCTCTGGAATTTTTAATACTGAAAGAGCAGCAAGAGAAACAAAGGCTTAATTTTTCTACCAACATTCTTCAGCCATATAATCAGCCATTTGTCAAGGAGGAACTAAAAAGAGCTCTCCTACAATCTCACCCTAGTGCAGTAGGACCTGATAACATCCATTATGAAATGATAAAGCATCTACCATCATTTTCTGTGGATCTTCTTCTCTTATTATACAATAGAATATTTGCAGAGGAAGAGTTTTTGGCATAAGTCAATTGTCATTGCTATCCCAAAACCAGGAAAAGATCCAACACAAGCAAATAATTATCGACCCATTGCTCTGACCAGCTGTCTTTGTAAGATTCTAGAGAAAATGGTTAATGCCAGACTTCTCTGGTATTTGGAAAGCAACAGTCTTCTCTCCAATACACAATGTGTTTTCCATAGACATCGATCAACTTTAGACCATTTAGTTCAGTTAGAAACTTGTATAAGAGATGCATTTCTGAAGCGAGAACATCTTGTATCAGTTTTTTTTTGACATGGAAAAAGCTTATGACACGGCCTGGAGATATGACATATTAAAAGACTTCTATAACCTAGGTCCCAAAGGACACCTCCCTATATTTATTAAAAACTTTCTGTCCAGGCGAACTTTCTAAGTCGGAGTGGGAAGTACGCTAGCTCAACCATATCATCAAGAACAAGGTGTTCTCCAAGGCTCTGTCTTAAGTGTAACCCTTTTTGGTATTAAAATTAACTCAATCATTGAACAGCTTCCTCCCACTGTAGATAATGCACTATATGTTTGATGACTTCACAATTTACTGTCACTCACGTAACACGAGGGTAATTGAAAGACAACTTCAGCAAGCAATTGATCATGTCTCTCTGTGGGCTCTTAATAATGGGTTTAGGTTTTCAACAGAAAAAAGTGTCTGCATACACTTCTGTCGAAAACGCACTCATCACCCAGATCCTGAACTAAAAATGGGACATACTATTATTCCAGTAGCTACATGATGTTATCCCAAGTCTATGGTTCGGCAAGACAGAGTAACCTACGATAGTTGGATTCCATCCTTCATCAGGCTATACGGATAGCTACTGGTGCCTTTCGCACCTCACCCACTCAAAGTCTCTATGTTGAAGCAAATGAACCGGCTCTATCACTTTGATGGAAACAGTTGTCTCTTAATTACGCCCTAAAAATAAAATTTCTCCCAGATCACTCTACATGGAATAGTATCTTCCCTCTGTATTGGGAAGCTCAATATCACACACATCAAACTGCTGTACATCCTTTTGGTATGCGTATTAAAGAAACTGTGCAAGCTGTTAGTATAAATGTTGATAACATTAGCTACACTAAACATAACAGCATTTCTCCATGGCAGGTTTGCACTCCATCCTGCAACCTCTCACTTTGTCAGCTACAGAAATCTTATAACCCATCATCCATTTACCTGCAATTGTTTAATGCACACAGAGCAGCACATGCTGATTTCTTACCCATCTATACTGATGGTTCAAGAACTAACACTTCTGTTGGCTGTGCTGCTGTGTTTCCTGACATTATTATCTCAAATCAGATCCCACCAGACTGCAGTAATTATACAGCAGAGTTACATGCCATTCAGCTTGCACTTGTGAATATAAAAGAAAACTGCTACCAAAAGTGTATCATTGATACAGACTCATTGAACTCTTTACAGGCTATCTCCTCTCCTATGTATAATCCGCATTCAGTATTTTATGAGGTGCTACACCTGCTTCACAAAATGAAAATCCTTAATTTCGATGTTCAGTTCAGCTGGATTCCCAGCCACATCAGAATCAAAGGAAATGAGGCTGCAGATGTAGCTGCTAAATCAGCTCATACCTTCTCCACATACTGTTTGACAGTTTCATATACAGACTACAGACAACTTATAAGATCAAAAGCTAATTGCTCAGTGTGAGTTAACATGGCAAGAAGCATCAACAAACAAATTATATGACATTAAACCTGAAATTAAACACTGGCATTCTAGTCAATGTATGAAGAGAAGGGAGGAGGTTGTCCTTGCTCTGCATAGGTCACAGTCACCTTACGCATTCTCATTTACTGAGAGCTGATGACCCTCCCATATGTGAAAAATGCAACACACATCTCACTATTCATCATATTCTGGTAGATTGTCAAAAATTTACACGAGAGAGGAATGAAATTTTCACCTATCTAACCAAGCCATATACAACCAGGGAAATGCTAGCAGACTCAGTCAAATTGCATGATGTTTTTAATTTTTTAGAAAGAATTAATTTGTACAAACACATTTGACCATAAATTTGTTTATATGTAAATACTTTTTTGCTTAACTTAACTTTTATACATACATATTATTCATTAGGTTAAATCTGACCAATTATGTATTACCATAAGCCTTGATCTTGTATATTTGTATCACCCTGCTGTAATTTTGTTAATATGTAAATACAATAATGCTAAACTTAAATTTTATGCATCAATGCTGTATGATAACTCCTTTCTGACTCTTTAAGTATTAGTATAATAATGTTTGTTGTAATCTTACTAGATGTAGACACTGCTTTCCTTGACTTGTTTTGTATATACATATGTTAACCTATAGTTGTCTATTTATGTACTGCTGAAATCTTTGCAGTAATTTTGTTTATATGTAGATACATCTTACCTAAATTCTGCTAAATTCATTGCTAAATTTATTGTTTCAAGGATACTTGTGACATAAGACTGAATGATATAATTTAATTTACTTGTGATTACGTGATGATATCATTTGCTAAATTTAATTTTCATCCATGCATATTGTATAATAATCCCTTTTTGCCTATTTTTGTACTGCTATAAAGGCATCTATTGTAATTTTACATATATGTAGATCTGCATTCCATGGCTTAGTGTTTCATATATTATGTATTAACTTACATTGTTAACAATTTTTGCACTACTGTAACAACCTCTGACCTTGTGTGTTGCTGTGCCCTCTGCAGCAGTTCTGTTTACCTAGAGATGCTGCTTTGCAGCATCTCTAGGTAACATTTGCAGAAAATTGTTTACAATTTTCTGCAAATGTTAATGTTGTAACCTTTAGTATGGCACAGTATGACCTTTGTAGTTTTTGTGCCAAATAAACCAACCAACCAACCAACCAACCTACCTGTTTCGTTATACTTCCTCTACAACTTTTTCTGCAACTCCTATTACTCCATCTAACACCTACTTATTTTATCCTCCTGACTCTGGGTATATTGTCTGATATTGCTTTCTTCAAACATCCCTTGATCATCTCCCTTGCACTGTTGATATCTCTACCCTCCATATTTTTATGCCATGAAACTGCTCTAAGCTAACTCTTCAGTTTGTCATAATCATCTGCCTTGTAATTCCTCATACATTCCTTCTTAACAGAAAATTCTGCTTGTCTGGCAATCTCCCAGGTTAACTATATTATCGTTTTCCTCATTCGGAAACAATGTAGTCTCAATGTTACTTAGCAGTAACATTGATTACTGCTAAGTTCTCTGGTGCTATGACCAGATTCAACACTGTTGTGCCTCATGTTTCTTACCTCCTGACCATTCCTCCTTCCAGTATCTATCCCCATACTTAAAGTTTCTCATAATAATTACTCGGCTTGCACTCATGCTAACTTGCCAATGCATACCATCTACATTCTCTCTTATACTCCCTTGCCTATAATAGCAACCAACTGTATATTTTATCCATTTGGCTTCTATTTCACAGCACATAGCCCCAGATGAACTGTTCTCTGCATTTCCGTTCTCCTGATATACTTTTTTTTTCTTCCCTCACTGAAAATACTATACTCTATACATTCTTTCCCTATGACTATATCTCCATGAAACTGAAAGCAACAGACATTAGTGAGGGGTCGATATCTCCATATCGACCACTCACTAATGTCTGTTGCTTTTTGCCAAGTTGAACTAATCACAACCAAAACTTCCTCACCCATATTCTGAAACCTTCTGCATTAGTATACATAAACTGCAGTACCTCTTTTCACCCCGCAACCTCCCTTACCCCTCATTGATTATCCCAGTAATGTTGAGAACCTGAGGAACTGCATTCAGCATCATGTGATCACTCTTCCACTTATTCACATCTAGGTTGCCTGAGCACATACACTCGCCTTCTTTCTCCCCCCCCCCCCCCCTCTCCTCAACATTCTAGTTATCCCGTCTCTCCACTTTCAAATACTCTTAGAGCACTACTTTCTCAAGTCACTATTTAACTCAGACTTATAAGTTCTTCCATTCAGCAAACTTATTCTGCACATCTACCAACTCACACCATTTCTCCTGCATAACATTTGCACTGACTCATTTACAATCATAGCTCTTTGTCTCAGCTTATCTCTATTATACCATGGCCACAAATTCACAATTTTTGCTAGCATGTTCTCATCTTTCATCGTTCAACTCACCACTTTCATTCTTCTTGCTTTCCCAACAACTCTGGCACTTGTTCTCAAAACCCTTCTGTCACGTGCTCACCAGTTTTCACTTCTGTTGCAGATCTTTCTATCAAGCAAATATATTTTTGCACATTCTGCAACGAGTCATGCACATAAACAATTAAACAGTGAAATAAAATGGATATAAACATTGCAAATATTAATATACTGCTCAAAACAATTAGGGGATATTCTTGTTGTTGTTCTTGTTAAAATTATTTCATGCTAAAATGTATAATTTGTTAAATTGTAATAAATATCGATTATTTAAACAATATCTCATCATTACACCCTATCCATAAGTAAGAAATATTTATTCATGTATAAAGTCCCCAATAGTTATAATTATTTTCAGAAATTTATAATTATCCAACAGAAACTAAAATATCCCCTAATTGTTTTGAGCAGTGTATAATGTCAGCCATAATATAATATAATGTATAATGTAACAATATAATGTGGAAACATGTATAAAATGAAAGAAGTTTTACAAAAAGTGATCTTTGAAACTTTTAAAAATAATTTTTCTGTATTAGATGTTAGTTGAGGAAGAAATAAAAGTACTTAGTGTTGATTCAGATAGCTTTATCGCTATCTTAGAAGTTTCATTCTGCAGGTATATGTTATTGCTAACTGTTATAGAGACTGCGGCTATATTTTCACTGTTATTAGATATTAAACTATTTTAAAATCTAACATTTTAACTTTAAAATTTTAACATTTTTATTATTGATTGATTTAAATATTATATATATATATATATATATATTTTTTTTAGGTGGATATACTGGAGATATTCATTCTAACTCAAATTTGACAAATAAAAATGATCTCTTTGAGTATAAATTTACAACTGGTCAGTGGATTGAATGGAAATTTGAAGGAAGGTATGGTTAAATTTTGCAAAATATATTTCATCTGTTACATAAAAGGGGAGGTAGGGAGAGAGAGAAAATGGAACTCTCCTTTAAATGGTTGTATTTTCTATTGAAAACATACCTATATGATACATACACATGATATATGCATGTGTGTGTGAAATACACAGACACACCTACCTTTTCTCCAATAAAGAGAGTAAGGGTGTCTGTGTGTGTTTATTAAGTTCTTGACACTTTTTTTTAAAACAAATAAATAGACATAGCTAATCTAACAAAAAAAGAGATGTTTTTAGTGTAAATTTACAGATGGTCTACAATTTACAACCTGTTTGATTGAAATTCGAAGGAAGGTGTTGTAAGTTTTGTGGATGGGTGTGTGCTATGCAATTCGGTTCTTTTACTTCATTGAAGTTTTCAGTATAAACAGAAAATTTAAAACTCTCAAATGTCTTTGCTAAGTCCAGCAGGATCACCGAGTAGCCATCTCCTTTATTCAACTCTATTGTCACTGTATTATAAAAAATAGGCAAATGACCAAGGCGAGATCTACCCTTCATAGGACTTCATAGTACTTTTTACATAAAAATAAAAATTTCATGGATATCCTGTAGCCCGTTTATCTAACTTTTTTTCTTAATTCGATTTGGCCTTCCTCACTATGGTTGTTGTAAAAATGATCATTATTTATAATTATAAATCTTTTTCCAGTTGCTTCTCTGTTAGTTTTTTATTAGTTTCACTTTCCTAACCATGTATAATTGGCACTTGTGATGTGCCTGATGAGAAATTGATATTCTTCTTCTTTTCAGCCATTTTCTGTCCATTGTTGGATGAAGGCCTCCAATTCCTTCCACCTTTCTCTGTTCTTGACAATGGTTGATCAATTTTTCCTAACAAAATTTGACAGTTCATTACTCCAGCTCATTTCCATTTTAGTCGCTTGTGGTAAAGAATGATGTCAGTGATACGAGTCTGCTTCTTATCCAGCTGTTTTGCTTCTTATTTTTTAATGTGATGCCTAGCATCAGCCTCTCCATTTTTCTTTGAGTTGTTGCTAATTTATTTGTCGGTGCTTTGGTTAGACCACGTTTCACAACCATGGGTGATGACTGAAAGTATACACTGGTTAAATGTCTTCCTATTTAAACAGAGTGGGACCTCATTGTTTTGAAAAATGCTTTTCAATTTTCTGAATGCACTCCAGGCAAGTTGAACTCTTC
This sequence comes from Typopeltis vanoorti, assembly GCF_054136105.1. NCBI lineage: Eukaryota > Metazoa > Arthropoda > Arachnida > Uropygi > Thelyphonidae > Typopeltis > Typopeltis vanoorti. The sequence continues at coordinate 26,354,906 of NC_143552.1, forward strand.
TATTTATTTCCTTTTGGAGTCCACAGTTTAGATCAGTGAGATGACCTAAATATGTATATGAAGAGACTCTTTTCCAATAAATTGTTTTCTATTATTTTTTTTTTGGTGCTACAAAATGATTAAACATGATTTTAGTTTTTTCTCTGTTTATTTTTAGGCCAACTTTTTTGATATAGGTCTTCTATCGTTATATTTTATACTAATTGACAGTTGTTAAATGTAAAGTGATATCTCAATTCTTTTACTTCATTTAAGTTTTCAGTATAAACAGAAAATTTAAAACTCTCAAATGTCTTTGCAAAGTCCAGCAGCATCGCCCAGTAGCCATCTCCTTTATTCAACTCCATTGTCACTGTATTATAAAAAATAAGCAAATGACCAAGGCGAGATCTACCCTTCATAGGACTTTTTAGATAAAAATAAAAATTTCATGGATATCCTATAGCCCGTTTATTTGATGGGATATTGGATAGATAATGAGACCGGAACAGACCAATATGGTCTCTACCCATAATTAGCATTATGATGATGATATCTGTCATTCATCTTACTTTTGGTTTATGATGACAATGTGTCAGCTATTATTAACTTCTTGCTTGCAGCTTAGTTGAACAAGTGCACATGCTCACACAGGAGGCTGATTGGTGATCGACAGCTGATAGAGTGTTTGGCACTGAGGTAATGCAAGACACAGAAGAAAAGAATGAAAGTTTGAGAAACAAACCAGAGAATTTTGTTTTATTAAGTTTTTGATAAATTTTCTAGTCAGAATGTATTAATAGAGGATTCTGAAAAGATCTTAGTAAGGTGAATCTTTTGTCTAAAAAATTGTTACTGTCAACAGAGAAATAGTAATAAATGGAGATAGACGTTCTGTTTCACCATTTCAAGAAATGCTGAGTTGAAGGTTTTTTTTTTTGTCTTAACCTTGAACCTAAGGACACCAGTGGTATTGATGAATTATTTTTTTGATGAATCATTTTGTGATGAAATTAGAGAAATCTGAAACTGTAGTAAAGTGACATTAATGAAGCGCTCTTCTTGATACATTCTTGTTTATATAGTAAAAGAAACTGTTTTTCTCTGGTAAAGAATTTGTGATTTGTGCTTCTTGTAATTAAATTGTCCAAGGTTAGAATACTTAGTGCAACAGTGAAAATGAATGGAAAAATATATTCTAAAAAAGAAAACACTAAATAGTCCCATGAAAGTTAAGGAGAAGTTTTATATTTTGACAAAAGGCCTGATAAAGAACTCTGCAATAAATTGAGTCAGTGAGAGAATGGATTTATTGTCTAAAGATAAAGGAGATCTCAAAAGTATAGCTTTTAGAAGATTTTGGATCTAAATAGTTTTATAGTTTTTAATTTTATTTTACTTATCACATATATAGTAGTTTTTAGTTTCATTAAATATATATATTTTTTTATTTGGTCTTGATTTAGTCATTTCTTGAAAAGGAAATTTCCAACTGAAAACGCTATTCCTTTTTCTAAAAGGAATGAAGTTAAAAGTCATTGCACCAGTTGGATATTGTACTCATAAATCTACTTAATACTTGGTGTGAAAACAGTAAGGAACATCTATAAAGATTCATCAAGTGTGTATTCAACTCACAAAAACAAAAGTCCTCATGATCATTCTTCCTTTTTGACATAGGAATAAAATTCTCATGGATATTCTGTAGAATATCCATCAGAATTTTATTTCTATGTCATTTATGTATGTCAAAATGTCATTACACTCACAATTTTTATCCCCTGATTGAATCTGCATATTCATACTTTCATGCAACCATCCAGATATATTTAGTTTCCTGTTGTTGAAAGATACTGATGCGAGGTCATTAGCCTCTATATGCAAGTAGCCCAGTCATGAAGAAACTTCACACACAAACATTATTTGCTTTGTTGTTATGTACATCCACTCCTTTTCGACTCTTGGTGATCTTGTGAACAAAAGCTCTCCATCTCATGCAACCTCTTGTCCTTTCTTTCAACAATTGTAAGTTCAAGTTGGTAAGTTATTTTATGTTGTCCATCCAACTGTTTAGTGGTCTTCCTCCTCTTTTCACTAGTCGGTCTTCCCCAACATAACTGCCTTTTCCAATGATTCATCATCTCTCATAAATGTTCAAAGTACATCAACTTTTGTTTAGCAATCGTTGCCTACAAGGAGCATTCTGACTTTATACTTTCTAAAATCTTCTTATTGGTCATTCTTTGCAGTCCATGGGATTCTTAATAGTCTCCTCCACACCCACAATTCAAATGAATCAGTTCACTTTCTGTCTTCTTAATAATCCAGCTTTCACATCCATACAACACTTCTGGAAATACCATTGCTATGACAATTCTAACTTTCATGACCTTACTCACACCTCTGTCTTTCATAATTTTTGTCAGATTTAACTTCTTCTTCTTCTTCTCCCTTCTATGTGTTAGGCCTACTCGTCTGTTACAGAGCTATTCTTAAGCCCTTCTAAGTCGTACCAATCCCGAGGATAAGGGACGGGTACGACTTAGAATAATTTGTGGCTGTAGCTGCATGTGTTCACGCAGGGCTGCATTTATACTTTTGGAGGCATGAGACGCATCATCATTACGAGGCCCTCAAAAATAAGCATTTTTTTAGTTTATTGAAAATAAAAGTCAACATTTCCATAATAACTTATTTTAATAACACAATACAACATTGGTATACATATATTTGCATTTTAAAAAAAGTATAAAAATAAATCAGTTCAAATTTAAATAAAAAAATTAATAACTAAAAGTTTTGTTTTCTGGCTTTGGTTTTAGTAAATATATCTATAATGTCATCATAATTGATCGAGTCCATTACATCTGATTCAATGCATAATAATGACAGGTCACTTGTTTTATTTTGGTGCAAGTTGCTTCTTAAATAGTTTTTTCGTTTCAACACTGAAAATGAGCGATCAGCATTCGCATTTGAAATAGGCATCGTCAAAAATATTTTTAAAATTGTTTCTACGTTCGGAAAAGTAGACCTTAACCCATCGTTTATAAATTTGTACATATTTTTAATTGAAGAATTTTCTTCCTTTATCATTATTAAAAATTGCTTAACTTCATCAGTAAATATTTCTGGATCAGTATCAGTCCCATAAGTTTGTAAAATTTTATCAATACTAGTCTTGTACTTGTCTTGTTGAAAGTTTATTTTTCACTTGGTTAGAGTGTAATAAATTTAGTTTAATCCTTTATCCAAGTGTGAGCAAACAAAGTTTGCGTCATGAAAGTCTTCAGGACTGGGTTAAGGTGGTACAACACCAGGGCAACTCTTTGCAAAGGTGGAGCAAGCTACCAACTAGTCGAAACTAGTCTGGGTAGTGGCTCTTCCCTTAATGCATAACATTAGACATATCCACAAGGAGATGTGTTTTGCATTATAGGAGATACTGAGATAGGAATGTTGGTAGCTTGCTCCACCTTTGCAACGAGTTGCCCTGGTGTTGTACCACCTTAACCCAGTTCTGAAGATACTTTCAGGTGCAAACTTTGTTTGCTCGCACTTGGATAAAGGATTAAACTAAATTTATTATACTCTAACCAAGTGAAAAATAAACTTTCAACATCTTTCTCTAAATCCAGAGTAAATTATTAAAAAAGGGTGGCTCACCAATTGGCAATTCCTATAGGTGGAGATGACTTGCTAATGCTTCTGCCTGATATCTCCACTTGGGCCTGGCTCCCACTGAAGAGACCTCAATAAAGGTCGAAACTAGTCTGGGTAGTGGCCCTTCCCTTAATGCATAACATTAGACATATCCACAAGGAGATGTGTTTTGCATTATAGGAGATACTGAGATACGAGTGTTGGTAGCTTGCTCCACCTTTGCAATGAGTTGCCCTGGTGTTGTACCACCTTAACCCAGTCCTGAAGACTTTCATGCTCAGTAGAATGCTCGTGATCACATAAAGTTCGTGTTATATTTCCCCAGTGATTAAAACCCTTCATTAAGCTATTATTTGACTTAGAAAACAATTTACAAACAAAGCAGTAAATTGCTTTGCTGGTTTCTGAAAAAATTAGCTGCTCTCGTTTCTCCTTTGCCTTTTTACAGTAAAAATGTGATATATAATATTTACATTTCTGACATATATTCTATTGTGTTCTGTGTATTCTTTTTTTAAATTTTCATTTTACCAACATTCTGGGACATATTTATTAAAATATGCTCGATAAACTGTTCATTAATAGTAAGTGGCCACACTGCTATGTCGGTAGGATAAGAGATAGCTTGCTTTCTGGTAAGTACAGACTCTGATTGAAAATTTTCTTCAGAATCCTCTTGATTTGTTTCATTTACTTCTTTCCCTCCTTCTATGTTTTTTACATCATTTTGATGTTCTTCATTTTCACTTTCATCTCCTCCTGATAATGATACCAATGTTTCGTTTTCATTCCGAGAACTGTGAAGTACAACTTCAGTTCTACGAAATTCTTCATTTTCAGAACGCAAGAAAGACAAAATTGCCCCCTTTTGACTATTTAGCTGTTTTTCATTTTCTCTAAGTCGTTTTCTTTTACTAGCTCCGGATTCAAATTTTCTTGGCATCATTATGTGTATTAATCTATCAAAAGTGAAATAAATATTTATTAAATCCAAAATAAACATATAAATAAAATCAACAATTACGTTAAAAGTTTAAAAATACAAAAATAGAAACAGTAGTATCTTGGTTTTGTTAAAATAAACAAGTAACAGTAAAATAAGAATAATAAATGAAGAATTTCGTTTCTAATAATATATGAATAATATATTCTTACTGACTGCAACAACTACTTGTAGTAAAGTGTTCTTTTCAGCGTGAAGGATTATCGCACCTTCTAATGGACATGACAGTCAAACTACACTTCTTATCTATGTTCTTTCAGCAGGCGGACAGAATCTTATCTAGGTTTGCTGGACGTGTATATACGTCCAGCGACGAAATGGTACGCTTACATACATGAATTTTATGGAATACAGAGTTCCTGTTAGTTTTATATTCTAAGGAAAGAACAATGTATTTCAAATGGAAGCGGGAAGCCTCACAAATTTTTCAGCGGCCTCTAGTTTTTTATATTATGAATTTAATATTTAAAAATAAGTATTTTATTTTGCAACTATAACTACGCTTTTTTTTTTTTTTATTGTTCTTTGTGAGGTGTAAGGTTTTAAAATGAGGCATAATTTTGAAGATATATCCACTATGATTATCATTTAAAGCACAGTAAATCACACCTCTAATTTTAACAACTGATTATAAATATAACACAACACTGATTCACCCCCCCCCACACACACACACTGATCTTTCTTCTTGGTTTTCTATGATTAGCAATGTAATACATGATGACCATATTCACTATATTTTCTTTGATGTTTGTGGCTGTTTTAAAAAATTTTGTGGATTGGCCATTATGTTGCACATTAAATTTAATCTAATAATAAGTTTTAGGAAGCTTGCCGATCAGTTATTGAATAATCTTATTGTAGCTGTTCTGCCAAGTATTGCCTGGAGGGAGCTAGTTATAGTACATGGAAATAGGCACAGTCAAAACTACAAATTACAATGAGCAGATAAAATTTCTCCATGTTAATTGATTTGCCTATTGCAACATCTTAGCAAAGAATTCATTACTACATGTTTTTCCGCATTTCAATTTAACAGCTTAACAGGAACAATCATGAAAAACCAAGCAAAGAAAAATTATGTGCGTCTTCATTATTTCCTGGTATACATCCTCAAAAGGTGTACAGGATATTGGGATAATACTACATGATTAAGTTTATATTTTAACTAATAAGTGTTTCCTATTAGCCATTTTCTTCCACATTTAATATGTGATTTGGCAGGACTCCAGTGTTGTCAGATCTTATATTGATTTCTCACCATAGCAAACTCATTGCACCCACAGGAATTGTGTATTTATTGTAGTGAATTTCCTTTACCACAAAATTATGCATGTGGGATTTTGGTCTGGTTGTTTATAGTAAGTTTGATGTAATGGTGTTCTGTAGTGAGAGTCAGCTGTCATTCTTCTAATGCACTTCTAATTGCATAATTCCACATAGATCTACATCTTTGTCTTCCTCTTGATAGTTTCTTACTGTGTTACTATCAGACATCTGTTTTGCTGCCCTTTCGTCTCTAAGAAAGGTTAGCAATTCTTTCAACCTTTCCTCCTTTATTTTTAATATGATTGTGCAGTTTATGCCATCTTTTTTTTTTTTTTTTTCATTCTACAGTTTGTTATAATATGGGGAAAGTTGGCTGTATTGCAGTCTTCTAAAATACTTTTAATTCAAAAAGTTTGAATGCAAATCTTGTTATTATTAACACCTCCAAGGAATCCAAGACTCATCATGGAGAGCACTCTACTCCACTCCACTACACACGTCTAACCATCTCCCCCTACTGCTTAATTCTCCCTTTTTTTTTGTTTATCTATTTGCATGTGTTCTTGAAGGCTTTGACTATACATGGGATGAAAATCCCGAGTTTCCAGGAGAAAAAACCCTGCAACCTCCATATGAAATCAGCTAACTCACCTTCAAATGAAAAAGCCCATATAAAGATTCCTCTTGTAATGACAGGAATCAAACTTAGGCCTTTTTCAATCGAAGGGTGCAATTTACCATCATTCTTCCAATTGTACTGCAGAGGCACTTATCATCATCATCATCAAATTCCTGCCATGTACCCTCAAGGGGTGTACAGGATATGATAGTACTACATGAAAAAAATTACATCATTATTAATTTCCTATCTACAATTTTCCTCCAAATCAGTCTGTTACTTGTCAAGACTCTAACATTATCAGATCTTATATTTCTATCATCTAAAGCACTTTGTGCCGTATCAATTCACCTATATCTTGGTCTTCCTCTGGGTCATTTTGCTGCCAACCTGGCAGAGAACACTTGTTTTGCTAATCTTTCCTCGCCCATTCTGTTTAAGTGACCATACCACCTGAGATCAGCTCTGCAAACGCATTCCTGGATGCTGACAATGTCAAGTTCTTTCCTAATATCCTCGTTTTTAATATGATATTGCCATTGATGCCATCTGTTCTCGCCTATAATCTTTCTCAGGACTCTCATATCTGTGGTCTCTAGTCTTTGGTCAAGTGTTTTATTTCTGACCCAGCTCTCAGATCCATAAGTTAAAACTGGTTTGAACACTGTCTTGTATACAGCTAATTTAGTGTTCCGACTAATTTCTCTCTTATTCCATATGAATTTATTCAATTGACTTCCCACCATACCAGCTTTGCTGATTCTGTTGTCTATTTCTATATTTAATTTACCATCTTCAGTAAAAATCGTGCCTAAATAGCTGAAATGTTTTACTTGTTCCACAGGTTCTCCATTCATAACACAGTTAACATTTTCAATGATTCTGCCTATTTTCATTGTCTTTGTCTTTTTATTGCTGACCTTCATACCATATCTACTACAACAGCTATTCAATTTAGTCAGAGAATCTTGCAGACGTGTAGCGGATTTATTTAGAAGTATAACATCATCTGCATAAAGCAAAGAGCTGACATTAACATCTCCAATTTTGATATCGTGTTTAATACCACTTTCCTATATAATGTGATCCATATAGATAATGAATAACAGAGGGGATAATGTACATCCTTGTCTCACACCAGATTTAACATTAAACCATCTTCCTGTACTTCCTTCAATTCTAACTGCTGACTTACAACTCAAGTAAAGACTAAGTATTGCTTGATATAATGCCCCATTGACACCATATAACTGCAGCATATTGAATAGCTTCTCTTTTGGCACCTTGTCATATGCTTTTTCCAGATCGACAAAACTTAAATACAGATCTTTGTTATATTCCCATGCTTTCTCGACTATTTGTCGTAAAGTGAAGATCTGATCCTGACAGCCTCTCTTTGGCCTGAATCCAGCTTGTTCTTCACCAAGCTTTTCTTCCACATTTCTTCTCAACCGTTTCTCAAGTATACTTGCATAGATCTTGCCAGGAATACTCAGTAGGGAAATACCTCTGTAATTCTCACATGCAGTTTTATTTCCCTTTTTATATATGGGTACTATGAGAGCTCTACTCCAATCATCGGGAATTTGACCCTCTGTCCAGGCTTTCTGGACTATGCAGTGCAGCCACTGTAAGACTCTTATACCACCATACTTCAGCATTTCTGGTCGAATGTCATCTACTCCTGCTGCCTTTCCACATTTCAAGCCTTTGGTGGCTTTTTCTACTTCAAGTATGGATATGTATTCCTGACTGCATGCCTGGTCAGTGTTTTTACCACTGTGCTGTCATCACTGCTTGTTTCATTTAGCAGTTTTTCAAAGTAATTACTCCATACTTCAAGGATATCTTTTTCTCCTGTTTTCATGTCACCTTTATCATCTCTAATTCCTTTTACAGCACTCTTTCCTCCATTCTTAAGCTTATTCAACAACCTCCAGAATATTTTGCCACCTTCTTGATATTTATTTTCTATATTCTTGCCAAAGTCCTCCCATGACTTTTGTTTAGCTAGTTTTACACAGTGTTTAGCATTCTTGCATTTGTCTCTATATTCTCTAAGAGCACAAGCTGACTTATTTGACAGGAACTTTTGATATGCTTTCTTCTTTTCCTTTACTGCCTCTTTAACTTCCTGTGTCCACCAGGGAGTTCTGATTTTTTTATACTTACAGACAACCTCACCATATGCCTCTCTGGCAGAATCAATCAATGTTTTCTTCAGAGTTTGCCACTGAATCTCCAAGGTTTGATTCCTGTTCTCAAACTCTTTCATTTTTTTCTTCAATAATCCCTGTGTATTTTAGTCTACAGCTCACATCTTAGAGCTGCTCAACTTTTATTCGCTTTAAAACTTTCTTACATGTTATTCTTTTCAATATGAAATTCAATTTTATCCTGCTCAAGACTAAACAGTGATCACTTCCAATTTCAAATCCTCTGTACACTCTGGTGTCCTGCACCAGGGAGAAAACATCACTATCAACAATAACTTAGTCAATGAGACTTTTGTTATTCCTAGCCTCTTCTCTCCATGTGAATTTGTGCACATTTTTTTATTGGAACATGGTGTTAGTAATAACCAGTCCATGTCCTGAGCAGAAATTCAACAGATATTTGCCATTATTATTAGCTTTGCTCTTTTCTCCAAATTTTCCCAAAATATTTTTGTATGTCTCACAATCATTTCCTACTCTGCTATTTTGATCCCCAACAAAGACCAACTTTTCCTTTTTCATTTTGTCAGTTGCTTTTTCTAAAGCCTCAAAAAATTCCTCCACTTCACTTCTACCTTAGTAGAACCTTCTGTGGGACCATAGGCACAAATAAGTCTCATTGTCCAGTTCCCCATTCTCATATTTGCCGATATTACTCTACTTGAGACTGACTGCCATTCAAGAAGATTAGCCTCGTATTTTGTGTTGAATACTATGGCTACTCCTTCTTTTCCTTGATTATCATTGCCTGAATATAACATTTTGTATTTATTGCTCAGAAAGATCTCACCAGTTTTGGTCTTTTTTGTTTCAGTCACCCCTATTATGTCGATCTGGTACTTATCTAATTCCTCAGCTAGCTCCATTTCTTTGCCATTCAGGCTTCTTACGTTGATAGTACCGATCTTTAACTCTGGTGATGTTTAGTTGGGGTTTATTTTCAGATTTGTTCCAGTAGCTGACTTTTCGCTGTTCGCCCTGGTTCCCTGGCAAAAACAACGGGGGCCTTGTTTAACCGGGCGACGCCCCAGCCGGCATGAAATTTTGTCATGTTGTACCATCATTCTATATTTTGGTTTAACCAATAAGAATACAATTTGGTCGGCTAAATCCCAAATTGCCAGCCCATCCTCGTCCGTTCAGTATCCAAGTAGATACCCAACAAGGTGCACGACGAGAAGGTGAGGATTGGACATTAGGTCAGAAGCCCTGGTCGGTTCTCCGCATTCCTTTAAAGGCCATGTGGAGGTCTCCTCTCAGTTATACAGCATCAACAGACAAAACGAAAACCATTGCTTTTAGAAGACTGTTTCTATTAGAAGTAAAATCATGATTGGAAATGAAATGGTAAAACAACTTCACTGCTTCAAATACCTCAGATGAAGTATATCATATACAAAAGAAGTTGACATTATCTTTTGGAAGTTTGAAATTTCAATATTAATAGGGATGATCAATAATATTTTCAAACCTAATCTAGTTCAAAAGCATACAAGAATAAGAGTACAAATTAGAATCACTCTTTTCTGGTCTTAAACCACTCATAAAGAAGTTAAAAAAAAATTATGTTTTAATTCAACTTCTTTTGTGAACATTTTTTGTTACATTTCATTAGGAAATAGCATGAATAAATTAAAAAAACTACAAGCAAAGTAATAACAGTTAACATTTCTGCTGAAGAATATTTGAAAATGTTTAAACAATGGAAAGCATGCATTTGCTGTTATGCTGGGTTGCTGTATACTGCTGGAAGATACAAAGGTGTCGTGATAGTTTAAGAAGACCAGATTTGATATAAAATCATGCCTTGTTTTTTGTTACACTTTACAGGATACTTCATTTCAGCTGATTCTTTGAATGCTCATGAGTAAAAGTAGATCTTATAGATACCTGTTTTTTTTTTTTTTTAAGTGGTGGATGTGATGGTTTAGGAGGTTTCAGATTATTGGAGATTTTGTTGATTGGGTAGAAAGCAAGTTTAAATTTTTTTGGTGAAGCAATTTTGCTATTTTTTATCTGTGATTGATTGTGTATGTGTGTGTGTATATATATATATATATGAGAATCGCTGCTCCTTTATATTCTTGGTTTGTTTGTTTTGGAGGTTGTGATAGAATTTTTTTGACTAATGTTCTGTTGTAGTTATTTTTTGGAAGGAGAATTAAGATGCCGTAGTTCTTGGTTTCTTTTATCTGTATTTGTAGAAATTCTGTGGGTTCTATTGCATAAGGAACAGATGATGCCTATATTTTGTGCTAGGTGGTGATGAGAAGTTGCTTTTAGATAACATCTTGTGTTAGTTGGTTTCCTATAGACTGAGAAATTGAATGTGTTTTTTTCTGATATTTCAACTAATATATCCAACAACGGTAAGGATGAATGTTGTTCGGGGAAGTAACAAAATCTTCTAATTGGGTAGTAAAACCAGGCCAGATGATAAAATTATAGTCAGTGTATCTTTGCCAAATTTTTGGGTGTATTCCTTGATACTGGAGGGCTATTTTTTCAAACTATTCTATGAATTGATCAGCTAACATAGGAGAGAGAGAGTCCATAGCTAGTCCTTCTTTCTGTTCAAAAAAATCTTCAAATTTCAAAAAAGTACTATTAATGCAATGTTTAGAAATTTTCTGAAGTATTTGTGTGGTTTTTATTCTTGGAACATTTGTGAAAAAAATTTACTATGTCCAAGCTTGCAGTTATATCACTAGGACCCAATGTGATGCATTTGATATTTTCTATGAAGTGTATTATGTGTTCTTCACATAAAAGGATGTTTGCTTGATGTGAAGTTTGAGTAGGTTTTGCCAGATGTTTAGATAATAAAGAAGTTGGAGAGAATCTTGCATTAACAGTTAGTCTCAATGGCAAGTTTTGTATATATGCAATCAATCACAATTAAAATAGCAAGATTGCTTCAACAAAAAAAATCTAAATTCTGATACACCAATTGGAACAAATCAAGAATGTTGAGAATGAAAGAAAGCACAAATCAGGGCTGGCAGCACATAAAACAGATACAATACATCTAGTATTCTTGTTGAGAGGCTTATACGCTGGTTAGACATGATAACTAATATTTAAGGAATTGACAGCGTATACTGGAAATATAGATTAAATAAACTTTAATATACACTTTCTGATATTTCGGCGAACGTCACGTTGCCATCTTCTTGGGAACTTACTAAAAAGACACGTGCACACAAGTACTAATAACAGCAAATGAGACTGAAGCTAGGAAGCTAGCGTTTTCCTAAAGTCCTGATGGTGCCCCCTGGCGGGCTATATTGGTAGTTCTTGGCCTTTGGGCTGAAGTTCTTCTGATAAAAGTTTCCCAAATTTGGGGCAGTTTCATGCATCCAAATTTGTTGAGGTTTGACATGTTCCTAAGGGCCGAGGCTGATTCCATGAATAGTCTTTCATACTTGAACTTGCTGCGGTGTATTACTGTGGCTTTCTTCCATCTTATTCTGTGGCGAGTATCCAGAGCGTGGTCTGCAAGCCCAGAGTGGCTGTACTGGTGAAATCGGATGTAATCCTTGTGTTCTGAGATTCTGATATTTGCTGTCCTGCCTGTTTGGCCAAAGTAGGACAGTTTACAGCTGCAAGGGACCTGGTATACACCAGGTAGGTCTAGGGGAAGTGGTTGGTCTTTGGTGGAGCGGATAAGGGATGCCAGTTTTCTGTGTGGTTTGTAACAGGTGGTCAAGTCATGTTTTTTTAAGATTTTATTGATTTTTTCCGAGGTGCCTCTGATGTAGGGAATAGTGATGGATTTAGAGTAATATTTTTTGTGAAGGGGAGGGGGTGGTGGGTTGTGGATAACTGGGTTAAGTATTTTTTGGATTTTTTGGAGGGGGTAGCCGTTGGCTGAGAAAGTGTCACGGATGTGATTTAGTTCAGTGGTTAGGGCTTGATCATTAGAACAGATTATTTTTGCCCTGTTGAATAATGTTTTAATAACTCCATATTGTTGTGAGGGGGGGGGGGGATTGTTGGTGAATGTATCTGCCTGTATGGGTGGGTTTTCTATACACTGAGAAAACCAAGGTTCCATCAGGTTGGCGGGTGACTAGTGTGTCTAGGAAGGGGAGGTTATTGTTTTCTTCTTTTTCCAGGGTGAATTTGATTCTAGGGTGTTGGTTGTTCAAGTGTGTTAGGAAGGAGAGGAGTGAATCCGGGCCATGTGGCCAAATAGCGAAAACATCATCAACGTAGCGAAGCCATATGGTAGGTTTTTGTGGGGCTGAGTTTAAGGCTTTCTCTTCAAACATCTCCATGAAGAAGTTGGCCAAGGGTGGGGAGAGTGGTGAACCCATGGCTGTCCCCTCTATCTGTTTGTAGAATTTTTCCTGCCAAACGAAATAGCCTGAGTTCATTGTAAACTGAAATAGGGCTGAGATATCGGGAGGAAATTTAGCTTGGATTAGCTCTAAGGTTTCTTTGAGGGGGACATTCGTGAATAGGGAGGAGACATCAAAACTGACCATTATGTCATTATGTTGGAGTGTAAGGTTTTCTATACTGGCTTTGAAGTGGGCTGAGTTTTTTGTGTGTGATGATGTATTGCCAGTATAGTGTGAGAGCGCTTTGGCTAAATGCTTGGCTAGTTTGTAAGTGGGGGAATCAATGCCATCCACTATGGGACGTAATGGCACATTTTCTTTGTGTATTTTTGGGAGCCCATATATGCGGGGGGGGGTCTAGAGTTATAGGGTTTTAGTCTGTTGGTAATCTCCACAGGCCAAGAAGTGACCTTCTTAAGGAGCCTATGGAGTTTTCTAATTTGTGAGTTGGTGGGATTGTAATCAATGGGGAGGTAAGTGGAACGATCTAATAATAAAGCCTTGAGCTTACCTGTGTAATCTTTAAGATTGAGTACCACAGTGGCGTTCCCCTTATCCGCTTTGGTGATCACTATTTTTTTGTTTCTCTTCAATTCTTGTAGTGCCTTGTATTCACTAATGGATATGTTGGATTTTGGAGGTTTTGCTTTATTGAGAACACAAGCTACATCCAATCTAATGTCGTTGGCGATGTGGGTTGGAAGTTGGCGAATCCCGCGTTCAATTTGAATCATTAATTCCTCGGCCGGTAATTTCCTAGGAGCAATGGCGAAGTTGTGACCACGTGACAGAGCGTGGAGTGCTTCTGGCTTTAAGGTAGCTGACGATAGGTTAACAACAGTGTTGGTTTGTAGTTTGGACGCCGAGTTCTTTGTTAATTTATCAAACTTGTTGATATGTCGGCTTCGTACTCGTTCAAATTCTTTTTTAGCTGCCGAACACGAGACGTCATGTAGGATCGACCAAAGTTCGTGATTCAGCGTAAGTGAAAGCTCATTTTCTAGCGTTGATATAGCTCTGTTTATGTCGGCTAGGGAACCGCGTGTAGCGGTAATTTGTTCCCGAAGTAATGCCTGGCTAGCGCGGTTGTAAATACGGAGAGCTTTCTGTGAGATGAAGCGGTGTTTAAATTTAACACAGTTAGGGATGACATGATTATCCCAGCAGCGTTTTAGGAATGCCAGACGGTTAAGTTGTCTGGCTAATTTCAGCCTCAGTTTGCCGTAATGGCGGGCCTTGCGTGCGAAGAGATCTCCGTGGATGATCATTATTAATGGCAACAAACTGAAAGGCTCCACATTGAATACCACTTTTACTCGAGTGCATTAAAAGAATTGGCTGAAATGAAATATCCTCTACAGCATAACAAAACACAAGGTTTTACATCAATCTGGTCTTCCCTAATCAATCACAACACGCTAGTATCTACCAACAGTATACAGCAACCCATGAACTAGCAGCCAGCATAACAGTGAATCATCCAGTTGGAGAATATAGAAGTCAGGGACGACCAAGAAAAAGATGGAATGAGACCGGAGCAGGCTACTGGACCTAAACCCCAGAGCATGCTTTCCATGATTTAAACATTTTCAAATATTCTTCATTAGAAATGTTAACCATTATTATTTTGCTTGTAGTTTTTTTTTTTTAATTCATGCTATTTCCTGATGAAATGAAACAAAGTTTTTTCACAAAACTAGTCAAATTAAAACATAATTTCTCTTTGACTTCTTTGTGAGTGATTTAATACCAGAAAATGGTGATTCTAATATGTCCTTTCTCCACAGAAGCCTACACAATGAGAAGAGTACAAAGTTTTGGCAAGACCATCTCTATAGAAGTGAATTATGGGCCATAAAAGTTGCAGAAGAAAAATAATAGGAACCAGAGAAATGACATTCCTACAACGAACAGCAGGCTATATTCTCTCTGACAAAACAATATACACTGACATATGTAAAGAAGTAAAATTTAACTCAGTATTGGAGACAAAAATATACAAATACCAAAAGAAGTGGATTTGAACATACTGAAAGAATGGACAGGTCAAGACTACCCCCCCCCCCCAAAAAAAAAAAAAAAAAAAAAAAAAAAAAACCTCTTTATCACCTAGTTGGAAAAAATATAGGTCAGGGATGACCATGAAAAAAATGGAATGACACCAGAACAGGCTACTGGGCCTAAACCCCTGAAAGAATGATGATGATGACATGACATTTGATTTTTGAGATCTAACTGACAGTTCCTTCAGCTAAAGAAGACGGTATGCATTTTTGGCCTACACAGTTTCAGAACACTACTTATCTGTTTTCCTTTCTCTTCATTTTTCCTTAAGCATTTCCACTAGTATGAAATGCCCTTGTCAAGTGTTCAGTACTAATTCTATTTTCTCTGCTATTTTGTGGGGACAAGACACCTTGTCCCCACAAAAGTCACTTCATAATTTCTTTTTTCTTCTTCTTCTTATGGCTCTGCAGTCCAAATTGCAGAGCCTTGCTCAGTTTGTTGCCTCCAAATCCTATTAGTTTATTGGACACAATAGTGTGATGTTACTATCTTGAGTAATGGTGTCTATCCATCTTATTCTAGATTTTCCTTTTGGTCTTTTACCAATAATTTTACTATTGATTATCTTCATAAGAATACTGTCATTTTTCATACGAAAACCATGTCCTGCCCACTGCAACTTTTTGAACTTGATTACACTGGATACTGTGGGTTCTTTATAAAATTGATATAATTCATGGTTTTATCTGATTTTCCAGAGACCATTATCATTCACTGTTCCAAATATTTTTCTAAGGATTTTATTTCAAAAGCTGAAATCAAATTCTCCACTCTTGTTGTAAAAATCCAGATTTCACATCTATAGGTAACAACTGGACGAATTATCGATTTATGTATTTTTACTTTTGTCTTCCAATGAATATTATTTGAACTGAATACACATGAGAGAGAGAGAGAGAGAGAGAATAGCTTGATTACTTCTCTTTATTCATTTCTGCACTTCCACCATTTCATTTGATTGGCTAATGATCATTACTCCTAAATGTTTAAATTGTTCCACTTTTTCGAATCCAAGGTTCCCAATTTTTGCACTTATATCAGTTGACTGGTATTAATCATTATTTTGTTTTTTCGTTGATTAATTTTTAGTCCTGTCTCTTGTGCTGATTTTACTAATTTCAAATACGTTTCTTATGCTTTCTCTTTGTTTCCTTACGTGATGTTAATGTCATCTGCATATGCTACAGTCTGCACTGAATTGTTTATTAATTTTTTTTCTGTTCTCCATATAATGGTAGATTTTTTTAATATATATATATGTGTGTGTGAGTGCGTGCATTTACTTTTTTCTTTTTGTCACTCTCTTGTGTATTTCCTTTCTTAGCATTTTGTTCTGTTCTTATCTTTTTTTTTTCTTAGATTATACTTCACTCCTCATGATCTATTCATTTGTTTCCGCCTCCCCCTGCTGCATGGGGGAAAAAATGCTTATGTACTTTTTGATAATGTTAATTATTATGGATTTCAATAACTACTATTTTTTTTAAAGTGATTATGGAATTTTAACATGATTTTAACCTGATATCTAACAATTTCTAACCCATGACATATCTCTTAAAAACAGACAGCCAGTGGCAAGATCTGCGCATGGTGCTGCTGTTTATGATGGAAAGTTGTGGATATTTGCAGGATATGATGGAAATGCTAGACTTAATGATATGTGGACAATATCTTTGTTAGGAGACTGTAAAGTGTGGGAGGAGGTAAATAATCTCTTGTTTTATTTAGTTATTACCACTAGAAATGAGCTTTTACTATGTTTCTACTAAAGAGCATTGTCATTGAGCTGTTACTAGTTTGCATTAACTTACTTTTTGTTTCATTAAGTTCTTCTGTTCAGGGATGCCATCACCCACTAAGCAACTAGGGCAATGCCTAGGAGTGGCAAAATTGTATCTCATCCATAAAAACACTATTTTTTGGTTTTAATTTAACATATGTTCTTGAATTTAGAGGCAGCAAAATACTGCTTGCATAGGGGACAACATTTACCTTAACAACAGTCTTGCCTTTGTTGTATAGTTAATGAGGGACACTGCATCCTTCAATTGGAAATGACTTGAGTTCCATATTCTTATGATGACTAGAAGAATATTTATATGGACCTTTTCAAATTGAAGGTGATTTAGCCCATCTCATGATGAGGTAGCAGAGTTTTTTCTTTTGGAAACTCAAGTTTTAATTCCAGATACAGGCAAACTGGAGGCCAGAGGACACATGCAGTTAACAGACAAAAATACTATTTGTGGCGGTACTCCATCTACTGTCACTAATAGTATTTTTGTCTGTAATACTAGATGGAGAATTCATCATCATCAAATTCCTGCCATGTACCCTCAAGGGGTGTATAGGATATGACAGTACTACATGAAAAAATTACATCATTACTAACTTCCTATCTACAATTTTCCTCCAAATCAGTCTGTTACTTGTCAAGACTCCAACATTATCAGATCTTATATTTCTATCGTCTAAGGCACTTTGTACCGTATCAACCCACCTATATCTTGGTCTTCCTCTAGGTCATTTTGCTGCCAACCTGGCAGAGAACACTTGTTTTGCTAATCTTTCCTCTCCCATTCTATTTAAGTGACCATACCACCCGAGATTAGCTCTGCTAACGCATTCCTGGATGCTGACAATGTCAAGTTCTTTCCTAATATCCTCATTTTTAATATGATATTGCCATTGATGCCATCTGTTCACGCCTCTAATCTTTCTCAGGACTCTCATATTGGCGGTCTCTAGTCTTTGGTCAAGTGTTTTACTTCTGACCCAGCTCTCAGATCCATAAGTTAAAACTGGTTTGAACAGTGTCTTGTATACAGCTAATTTAGTGTTCCGACTAATTTCTTTCTTACTCCATATGAATTTATTCAGTTGACTTCCCACCATACCAGCTTTGCTGATTCTGTTGTCTATTTCTATATTTAATTTACCATCTTCAGTAAAAATCGTGCCTAAGTAGCTGAAATGTTTTACTTGTTCCACAGGTTCTCCATTCACAACACAGTTGACATTTTCAATGATTCTGCCTATTTTCATTGTCTTTGTCTTTTTATTGCTGACCTTCATACCATATCTATTACAACAGCTATTCAATTTAGTCAGAGAATCTTGCAGACTTGTAGCGGATTTATTTAGAAGTATAACATCATCCGCATAAAGCAAAGAGCTGACATTAACATCTCCAATTTTGATATCAGATTTAATACCACATTCCTTCATAATGTGATCCATATAGATAATGAATAACAGAGGGGATAATGTACATCCATGTCTCACACCAGATTTAACATTAAACCATCTTCCTGTACTTCCTTCAATTCTAACTGCTGACTTACAACTTAAATAAAGACTAAGTATTGCTTGATATAATGCCTCATTGACACCATATAACTGCAGCGTATTGAATAGCTTCTCTCTTGGCACCTTGTCATATGCCTTTTCCAAATCGACAAAACTTAAATACAGATCTTTGTTGTATTCCCATGCTTTCTCGACTATTTGTCGTAAAGTGAAGATCTGATCCTGACAGCCTCTATTTGGCCTGAATCCAGCTTGTTCTTCACCAAGCTTTTCTTCCACAATTCTTCTCAACCGTTTCTCAAGTATACTTGCTTAGATCTTGCCAGGAACACTCAGTAGGGAAATACCTCTGTAATTCTCACATTCAGTTTTATTTCCCTTTTTATATATATATATGTACTATGAGAGCTCTACTCCAATCATCGGGAATTCGTCCCTCTGTCCAGGCTTTATGAACTATGCAGTGCAGCCATTGTAAGACTTTTATACCACCATACTTCAGCATTTCTGGTCGAATATCATCTACTCCTACTGCCTTTCCACATTTCAAGCCTTTGATGGCTTTTTCTACTTCAAGTATGGATATGTATTCCTGACTGCATGCCTGGTCAGTGTTTTTTATCACTGTGCTGTCATCACTGCTTGTTTCATTTAGCAGTTTTTCAAAGTAATTACTCCATACTTCAAGGATATCTTTTTCTCCTGTTTTCATGTCACCTTTATCATCTCTAACTCCTTTTACAGCACCCTTTCCTCCATTCCTAAGCTTCTTCAACAACCTCCAGAATATTTTGCCACCTTCTTGATATTTATTTTCTATATTCTTGCCAAAGTCCTCCCATGACTTTTGTTTATCTAGTTTTACACACTGTTTAGCTTTCTTACATTTGTCTCTGTATTCTGTAAGAGTAAAAGCTGACTTATTTGCCAGGAACTTTTGATATGCTTTCTTCTTTTCCTTCACTGCCTCTTTAACTTTCTGTGTCCACCAGGGAGTTCTGATTTTTTTATCCTTGCACACAACCTCACCACATGCCTCTCTGGCAGAATCAATCAATGTTTTCTTCAGAGTTTGCCACTGAATCTCCAAGGTTTGATTTCTGTTCTCAAAGTGTTTCATTTTCTTTTCAATAATCTTTCTGTATTTTAGTCTACAGTTTACATCTGAGAGCTGCTCAACTTTTATTCGCTTTAAAGCTTTTTTACATGTTATTCTTTTCAATATGAAATTCAATTTTATCCTGCTCAAGACTAAATAGTGATCACTTCCAATTTCAAATCCTCTGTACACTCTGGTGTCCTGCACCAGGGAGAAAACATCACTATCAACAATAACATAGTCAATTAGACTTTTCTTATTCCTAGCCTCTTCTCTCCATGTGAATTTGTGCACATTTTTATGTTGGAACATGGTGTTAGTAATAACCAGTGCATGTCCTGAGCAGAAATCCAACAGATATTTGCCATTATTATTAGCTTTGCTCTTTTCTCCAAATTTTCCCAAAATATTTTTGTATGTCTCACAATCATTTCCTACTCTGCTATTTTGATCCCCAACAAGGACAAACTTTTCCATTTTCATTTTTTCAGTTGCTTTTTCTAAAGCCTCAAAAAATTCCTCCACTTCACTTCTACCTTAGTAGAACCTTCTGTGGGACCATAGGCACAAATAAGTCTCATTGTCCAGTTCCCCATTCTCATATTTGCCGACATTACTCTACTTGAGACTGACTGCCATTCAAGAAGATTAGCCTCGTATTTTGTGTTGAATACTATGGCTACTCCTTCTTTTCCTTGATTGTCATTGCCTGAATATAACATTTTGTATTTATTGCTCAGAAAGATCTCACCAGTTTTGGTCTTTTTTTGTTTCAGTCACCCCTATTATGTCGATCTGGTACTTATCTAATTCCTCAGTTCTGATTTTTTTATCCTTGCACACAACCTCACCACATGCCTCTCTGGCAGAATCAATCAATGTTTTCTTCAGAGTTTGCCACTGAATCTCCAAGGTTTGATTCCTGTTCTCAAAGTGTTTCATTTTGACTGTGGTGATGTTGAGTTGGTTTGTTTTCAGATTTGTTGCAGTAGCTGACTTTTCGCTGTTCGCCCTGGTTCCCTGGCGAAAACAACGGGGGCCTTGTTTAACCGGGCGACGCCCCAGCCGGCATGAAATTTTGTCATGTTGTACCATCATTTTTTATTTTGGTTTAACCAATAAGAATACAATTTGGTCGGCTAAATCCCAAATTGCCAGCCCATCCTCGTCCGTTCAGTATCCAAGTAGATACCCAACAAGGTGCACGACGAGAAGGTGAGGATTGGACATTAGGTCAGAAGCCCTGGTCAGTTCTCCGCATTCCTTTAAAGGCTATGTGGAGGTCTCCTCTCAGTTATACAGCTTTGACCCTTAAGCACCCCAGATGGAGAATTAAGTAGTCGAATGTGCAGTATAGTGTGCTCTTCCATGATGACTCCTTGGAATCTCTCGTGTTATAATGACACCAGAGATTTCAAAGCAAAGATTCCTTGGCAGTAAATAGTAGTATCTTAGCTGTAGCAAGATTGCTTCAGTTAGACAACTACTACCATTAATTAATAATGAAATATGGTGAATATTATTAGTGGCAGCAGTATATTCTAGAAATATTGGTATATTTCTGGTGAATAGAATTTTATTCAAAATTATGGTTTTGTAATCATTATGTCCAAATCTGTTTAAGATATGAATGAAGGTGATTTTAAAGTTTTCTACTTGGCATTTCATAATTACAGGATTATCTTTCGAAATAGTGACTACGGAATTTTTGTATTTAAGTAAAGCTAGGATTTCAGGGCATAATCATTACTCATATTTTCATAATAAATCTAGGTGATAAACTGTCATTTAAGGGATATATAATATATCTTATTTTTATTTATATGTTAATTTTTTTTCATGATGAAAATTTTTTCATTATTCATCATGCTGATTTATAAATGTGTTACTCAACATTTTAATTGCTGCATATCCTTAAGCACATGTATACACTATAATAGATCATATCAGTTGCTGAAACATAGCTGTGTTAATATTCTATGTGATATCATGATGGTATATCCACAGGTGTAAATAAATTAATATTTTACTGTGGATATACTGTGATATCTCATGGAAAATAACCGCAGAAGCTTGCATATATAGCTGTGGGAAATTTATGGTATTCTAAAATTTTCTAACCATTATAACTAGCTTGACATATGGCACAGAGAGAGCAAGGAAGAATGAAGAAAATACATATCAAATAGTAAAAAAGAATATTGTCTAGTTTCAAAAAAAAAAGTTTATAAATTCAAAATTTAGTTTTGGATAGATTAGATATAATGCTAAAAAACTATAACACAGCATTATATAAGAGTTACTGAGGCATCCTGGTTTGTGGATTAATATCATTCGGAATTGAATAATCAGTTGAACAGTAGGAACTAGTATGGTAATTAGAAGGTTGAAACAATAACAGACACGAATCTTTTGGGTTGGAAGGACAAGTTGAAGTCCTGATGTAGGCAGCCAAATCCTAGAAATACTAAGGCCATTATTCCTATTTAGGTAGGAAAATTAAATAATGTTTGTCTCTTTGAGTTTCAATTTTATATCAAATCAGAAACATCAGTAGTTGTATATCTTTTCATTGATTTTGTAACTTGTTTCAATGGCATGGTCAGAAAAACTTAAATTACCAGATATGATTGTCTCATATGATTTGGATGATTGCTTTTTTCTCGTTAAAACTATAAAATTTCACCCACCTAAGTAATACTGCAGGTACATGGTATTTTGCAGCCACTTGGGAGAGCTTGAATCATGTGCCAGTCTTGTTAGTTTGAAAGTGCATTTTACATATAAGGATAGCTGTGCCTTTTTGATTTTTCTAAATTAATTAATGTCAGAAATTTTTGCAGTTGGTTATATTATAAATTAAAGATACCAAGAAATTATATACTTGGTTTAATCCTTTATCCAAGCATATGCAAACAAGTTTGTGCCTGAACAGGATTGGGCAACTCCTATATAGAAGCTTATGACTTCACTTCCTTAGTATTCCATAATCTTCTTCTTCTTCTGCAGCTTTTCCCACTTAAGTGGGGTCACTGTTGATAATGAGTCTCCTCCACATCCTCCTGTCTTGGGCTGTCACCACATCCAAGTTCTTCATCCTCAAGTCCTCTTCTACCAGCTCCCTCCATCTCTTCTTTGGCTGCCCATGCTTCCTCCTTTCTTGCACATCCATCTGCATGACCCTTCTTCCCACATATTCGTCCTCCTTCCTCATCACATGACCAAACCATCTCAACCTTGCCTCCTGTATCTTCGCTCCTAAGTTCGTAACTTTCACTGTTCCCCTCACATAGTCATTTCTCAGATGATCCTTTCTGGTCACATCGCACACCCACCTAAGCATTCTCATCTCTGCTACTTCCATCCTGCTGATGTTATTTTTCCTCGGGGCCACAGTTTCCATAGCATACGTGATAGCTGGCCTCACTACTGTCCTATAGACTTTGCCTTTCAGATTGATCGGCGCCCTCATATCGCATAACACTCCAGCCATCTCCCTCCAGTTCCTCCAACCCGCTTGTATCCTGCATCCCACTTCCTTCTCAGCCCCTCCATCTTCTTCCACTGTTGAACCTAAATATCTAAAGTCCCTTACCTTCCTGATGACATTTCCTTCCAGCTCCAGATGTCTCCTGGCCGCCGCCCACTGTGCAACACATATACTCTGTGTTACTTCTGCTCAATCTCATACCTCTCTCTCTTCCAGTACTTTTCTCCATCCTTCCAGTTTAGTTCCCACTTCTTCTCTTGAATCTGCATACAACATTGTCCAAGGTACATCTTCTCTCACCTCCTCCGTCACCACCTCCATCACAATATTAAACAGAAACGGACTTAATGCTGACCCTCGATGCAAGCCAACTGTCACTGGAAAACTTTCTGTCTGTCTCAGACAGGTCCAAACTCTTGTCTTCACATTTCTGTACATCTCCTGCACCAACCTGACATATTTCTCCGGTACCTTCTTCTCCCTTAGGCACCTCCAGACTTCTTGCCTTGGCACTCTATCGTATGCTTTCTCCAGATCAATAAATGCCAGATGTAGCTCCGTTGTTTCTCTCGAAACTTTTGCATCATCTGCCGTAACGAAAGATAGCATCTGTTGTTGATCTACCAGGCATGAAGCCAAATTGCTCCTTTGCTCCGATCTCCACCTCCTTCCTCAGTATTCCATCAAGAACCCTTTCTAGGATTTTCATTGTGTGGGACATCAACTTTATTCCTCTGTAATTCTTACAGTCTTGTGCATCCCCTTTACCCTTGTAGATGGGAACAAGAGTACTCTCCCTCCATTCCTCGGGTATATTTTCCTTTTGGCAAACTTTCATGAACAGGTCCCACAGCAGGTCAATTTCCTCTTCCCCCAGTGCCTTCCATGCCTCCACTGGAATTCTGTCGGGGCCCACCGATTTTCCATTCCTCATCCTCTTCATGGCCTCCGTCACTTCCGCTCTACTGATGTTCTGCACCATCCCCTCAGAAGGCTGCCCATCTTCTCTGTGAGTCCTTGCATTTTCCTCATTCAAAAGTCCCTCAAAGTATATTCTCCATCGGTTTCTAATGTCTACATCCCTCCATAATACTCTTCCTTCAGCATCTTTGACCTACCTCACATGTAAGATGTCCTATGCTGCTTTATTTATTATTCCATAAACATAGTATTCCATAATGCAAAGCACATATCCTTACAGGTATGTATAATACTATGCATTATGGGAAGGGTCACTACCCAGACCGGTTTCGACTTTTATTAAGATCTCATCAGTGGAAGCCAGACCAGAGGTGACACCAAGGTTGAAGTAAAGCAAAAGTCATATATTCATATACAAGTTGCCAAAAGGTGCCAGACCTTATTATTAAAATACTCTGGATTAGAGATAGTTGTTGGAAGCTTTTCCACTTGGTTATACTATAAATTAAAGATACCAAGAAATTATATACTTGGTTTAATCCTTTATCCAAGTGTAAGCAAAGAAGTTTGCGCCTGAACTTTTTTCAGACTGGGGCAACTCGCATATAGAAGCTTATGACTTCACTTGCCTTAGTATCCCATAATGCAAAGCACATATCCTTATGGGTATGTATAATGCTATGCATTATGGAAAGGGCCACTACCTAGACTTTCGACCTTTATTGAGGTCTCATCAGTGGGAGCCAGAGGTGATACCAAGGTTGAAGTAAAGCAGAAGTCATATGTCTTGGTAGTGACTCTTCCCATAATATATAGTTATACATTCCTATAAGGATATGTGCTTTGCATTATGGGATACTAAGGCAAGTGAAGTGAAGTCATAAGCTTCTCTATACGAGTATAGAGAGAAGCTTATGACTATTGAAAATAGTTCAGGTGCAAACTTGTTTGCTTACACTTGGATAAAGGATTAAACCAAGTATATAATTTCTTGGTATCTTTAATTTATAATTAATGTCAGTAATTTTTGGACTGCCATTTTGTTGTCTTCATTATTTTTTAAAAATACTACTTATTTGTGTGGAGTTTGGAATTGTCTTGTCATTAGAGAGCCAGTCTTTCATTCTTGACCTAGTTGGTGATAATCCATGTGGGAGCTCTGATTGAGAAGGGATATATGTGGAATTATAAAGCAAGTGATTATAATAAATTGATCAAGTAGCTTGAAGCTGTGCATTGGCATCAGAAACTGCATGGGAGAGGAATCAGTGGAGAATGGGAAGTATTCAGAGGATGTTTGATAAAAGTGATGTCTGATTACATCTCTTAGGATAATGAACTACATGAGAGTTAAATTAATGAATAGTAATTTAAAGGAAAAGCTGCATTAAAAAAAAAAAAGAGTAAAATTGTGGATCTGATATTTAGAAAAGAGTGATAACCAGTCTCTGAGGAAGACACTGTTTGATAAAAGCAGTGTCTGATTACATCTCTTAGGATAATGAACTACATGAGAGTTAAATTAACCACCTCACAGGCCATTATGGATCAAATATGCATCCTCATATGCTTCGTATCCATCATATATTTCAATGTAATATCAATGGTATTTAAATTTTAATATGCACTTCGCATCCATGATAAACTTGACGTCTATAGATGTCTTGGCCGGTAGTGTGGTTAATGAATAGTAATTTAAAGGAAAAGCTGCATTAAAAAAAAAAAAAAGAGTAAAATTGTGGATCTGATGTTTGGAAAAGAGTGATAATCAGACTCTGAGGAAGAACAGAAAGCAAGACAGAATGGTGACAGCCATAGTAAAGGAAGTTGAAATGATTTTGAAAAGAAGTTAGCAAAACAGGCTAAAGGATAATTTGATTTGCTTTTATTGCTGTATAGCAAGTAAAATGAAGAAATCATGGAAGAATATCATTCATGAATGTAGATTGCAGGAAAGTGATAGCATTAGAATTATTATTATTATTAGACAGGTATCTTCATGGAGTCGGAAGACTCATTGCAAGACTCATTATTCACACAATACCAATCATACATCTTCTTTAACTCGTTCACTGACAAAGCACTTACAACCACCTCCAGCAACCCTGATGACAATCCAAATATCTGTTCTTATGTGGTCACTTCAGTAAGAGGTTCATTCAGGAGAGACCAATTAACTCTTTGGATGTCAAAGGGAAGGTGCGGAAAAAATAAAAAATAAATAAATAGAGGTAGAAGAGGTAAAGCTATTACAAGAACTTGATTTGAATACAATAGTTAGATTAGTTGGGATTTCAGCATAGTGCTGAAGGAATGTGCAAGAGTTAACTCTGTCCCTGACCTGGTTGTTTGAGTCTCAACACAAGTATGATTTCTAATAAGTGGAAAGAGAGCAAGATAATTCCAATACATTAGAGCTAGGGCAGATACAACAAATGATAGACCAATTCAGTATCTCTGATTGGTTTATAATTTACTTCCATTGTGATCATCAAGATTTTGAAGGACGTGTAGAATTTGCATCTACAGTTGGTTAGACAGCAACTGGGATTCTCCAAAGAAGAGAGTATTAGCTTGAAAAAAAAAGTTAGGTCATTCTTTAGCAATCTGCACATGTTCTATCACTATAATGGAGTGATTGCAGAGATGGATAAGGAAAATGGATATACTGTGATGCTCCTGATTCCTGCCAAGGCATTTGACACATGGACGGTTGTTATACTGACTCAAATAGATGGTTATGCAAAATAAATTTATAATGTGGATAGAAGAGTATGACTAACTGGCAAGTATTAGAAAGTGATGTGTGGAGGCAAGTGGCAATGCCAGGGTTCTGTAATCAGCCTTTCTTATTTGACATATATATATATATATATATATATGTATGTATATATGTAGAAAAGCAAAGGAAATGGAGTAAAACCAGGTTTAAAATAGCTTGGTATCTTTAACACACACACACACACCCACACACACACACACACACACACATATATGTTAAAGATACCAAGCTATTTTAAACCTGGTTTTACTTTCTAGATATATATATACATATACACACACACACAGTCATCCCTCGACTTACGTCCATTCGAAGATACGTCCATGATCCCATAAGGAAATAAATAACATTTTCGACTATACTTTTGAACAAGACACAAGCAAGCTTAAAGTAAAATGGTTTCTCTTTAGCAACAATGCATCATGCGCATTGGCAACAATGCATTCAGCGGCAATCTCCCTCGGCAATCTGCACATGTCTTCTACAGTTCCTCTGTTAATTTTGTGTTTGAGAAATAGGTTATTTGTGTAATTATCGTTAAATATTTCCCAATATTTTATGCAACATGGCCCCTACACACCCAATCAAAAAAACCTAGTGAAGAATCAGAAAAAGAGGCGAGCAATTGATCTTGAAACAAAGTTGCAAGTTATAAAGCAACACAAAGCTGGTAAGCCGTCAGTGTGATCGCACATCACTTCAGATGGTCTCATCTAAAGTGATAACCCTTTTGAAAAATAAGGATAAAATTGTAGAGGCTGTGAAAGGATCTGCTTCTATTAAATCGACGATAGTGACAAAGCAAAGAAAAGGTCCTGTCGGTGATATGGAGAAACTACTTGTGTCATGGATAGAGGACCTGAATCAAAAGCGCATACCCCTTAGCACTCTGACCATAATCGCTAAGGCACTAAATCTCTTCAACATGTTGAAGGAGAAAGCGGGACCCAATTAAGACTACGAATTCAATGCATCTTCCGGTTGGTTCATGAGATTTAAGCAATGTTATGCGCTGCATAATGTGAAAATGTATGGTGAATCTGCAAGTGCTGATGAGAAGGCTGCCAAGCTGTTTGTGGAGAAATTGAATAAAATTATTGCAGAGGAAAATTATTTGCCACAGGAAATATTTAATTTAGATGAGACCACCTTAAGTCAGAAAAAATGCCCGAGCAAACATTCATCCACAAAAAGCTAAAATCTATGCCTGGTTTCAAAGCTTTTAAAGACTGTATTACTATTCTGTTAGGGAATAATAAACTGAAAGAATTTGTGATATGGCACACTGAGAATTCATAAGCCTTCAAAAACATTAGGAAGCATACTTCATTGTTCATTGTTAACCATGCTACCGGCGAAGATGTCTATAGACGTCAAGGTTATCATGAATGCGAAGTGCATATTAAAATTGTAATACCATTGATATTACATTGAAATATATGATGGATACGAAGCGTATGAGGATGCGTATTTGATCCATAATGGTCGGCAAGATGGTTAATTGACTTATGCGAGTGAAATGGAAAACTGTTGTGTGCAAGAAAATGTAGAATTAAAAATTTTAATTCTATATAATGCTCGTCATCCGTCTTATATCTGAGATCTTCACCAAGTTCAAGGTCATCCAAACACTACTTCATTGATCCAACCGATGGATCAGGGGGTTCTTGCAGTGTTTAAGGCTTATTATCTACAGAGAACTTTTTCACAAGCCATTTCTGCCACTGAAGAATTCTGGAAAGCATTCAATATTTATCATGCTATTAAAAATATTGCTGTGGCTTGGGACGAAATGATCTCTCACTGTATAAGTGGCATATGGAAAAAGACATTAAAAAGGTTTGAGCATGATTTTGGAAGTTTTGAAAAAATCAAGAACTTTGTAAATTGAGTGAAGAAATAGTGGGATCTGAATCTCAAAGTGAATGATGACAACATAGTTCAACTCATAGAAAGTGCTCTTGAAGAGTTGACCAAAAAAAAATTGGTTGAACTAGAGGAACAACGTGTTACAGAAGAGGAAAAACAAGAAAATCAAGAGAGAAAAGAGAAACAAACGTAGTTAAACAATTTACAGTGAAGGGTCTTGCAGAAATGTTCTCTGCAGTTAGCGATATTCTCAAAATGGCTGAAGACATGGAACCCAATGTTGAATGATACTTATTAGTAGAAAAGAAAGTACATGATGCGTTTGCTTGCTGTAAACAAATTTATGATGAAAAGAAGAAGAGGAATAAGCAAAGCACATTGGACATTTTCATCAAAAAAACAAAACACAACAAAGATTACATCAGAAGAGCCACAATCACTTTGTCCTTCACATAGGGAAGGTAATGAAGATGTGATTGTGGAGGAAGATTTGGGTGATTATTTTCCTGTTTCATAGTGGCAGTAATGCATAGTACAGTTTTATAAGGCTTAAAAATTAAAATGATAGTATATTTATTACGCTTAACTCCCTAACCACTATAACTCTGTTGATTTAATGTATCAACTCACATCTGACCGACTTACGTCCTGCTGGATGGAACGAAACGCGGAACTAAGTCAAGGGATGACTGTGTGTATATATTGCCGTACATATTTACTCGGTAGATAATGTTATGAAAAAATTAGTTTGAATGACTATAATACCGAGAATAAAAAAAAAAAAAAAAAAGAGTTTAATACTGAGATATTACTAGTTTTGTTGAACAAAATTCAACTTCTTCAGGTATCAAAGACAAAGAATTATGTGAAATAATAGAGACATAACAAAATTACATTAACAGAACTAATAGAAAGACCAAAGTACAGTTTAAAACAGGAATGCATGCTGGAATTCCAATTAAAGTTGACTACATGCGGGAGTTGTCATGAGAGCGCCAGTATTGGACAGTGGCAATGTGTGCCTCAGAAAAATTGTAGCTAAGGCTGTTGTTTATATGGGATGAATCAAGGGATATTTCTTTAAATTCGACTATCTTCCTTTCGAGCTCATCTAACACCTATGAATATTAGAAGTTTGCGGCCAGTCTGCTAGGTGTTGAAGGCCTTCATCCAAGTTAATAGAGAAGAGAATGTGGCTTGAGAGAGAGCGCGCTGGTCCTGGTCCTATTGTAGGATATGTCTCTTCTGTGTTCCTCAATACGTAAAAGGATAGATTTAGCCATCTGACCATAATATGGTTTGCCACATTCAGACAAAATCTTGTAGACTCCTGGATATAGGAGAGGGAGATGTTTTATTTTAGGGCTGCTTATTCTACGTGTGTTTCTTTTAATTAGGTCTACTTAGCATTGATCGAAGTTTTGGAAACATAGTGAAACAAGTTCTAATGTTGAATTTCCTAAGAATTTTCGCCAGTTTTGCGGAAAGAGAGAGCTGATGTATGGTAAAGATATGAATGCTCTTGGAGAAGAAGAATCTTCAATAGTAGGAGAACGACGGTGAGAGATAAATTTATCAATTTTCTTAAGAGAGAAACCATTGTTGACAAAAGTCCTTTTTAGTAAATTAAGCTCATTTTCAATCTCTGTTTCATCTCTTAGTAAAGATCTGGCGCGATGTGCCAGGGTTGAAATAATTCCAAATTTCTGCGGAGGGTAGTGATGGGAAGAAGCATGAAGGTATCTGTCTGTGTGTGTTGGTTTCTAAAAATAGAGATTTTGATGTTATCAGTGCATCTTGTAAGTTTTAAGTCCAAAAAGGAAAGACAGTTGTTGGATTCCAGTTCGTAGGTGAAATTGATATTCTCATGAAACTTGTTGAGATGGTCTAGAAAAATATTGAAGTTATTTAAACCGTGTTCCCAAATGAGGAATACATCATCTATATAATGGTACCAGATTTTGGGTTTCAGTGTAGAGGAATTAATCACCTTTTCTTCAAAGTCTCTAAGGAATATATAAGCAAGAATCGTAGAGAGTGGACTGCCCATAGCCAGTGCAAAGTTTTGTTTGTAAATCTTATTTTCGAATTTGAAGTATCCTGAATTTACACAGTGAGAGAGTAAAGAAAAATATTTCTTGGATAGTTTGTTCTTGAGAAGATGGAGGACTTATTGAGTAGGTACATTCGTGAAGAGAGAAACTATATCAAAACTTGCCATTAAATCTGATTTGTTAAGTTTCACGTATTTGATTTTGGAAACTAAATCAGCTGACTTTTTTATATGAGAGAAGGAATCACCAAATAGGTTTTTCAAGAAATAAGCAAGGTATTTATATAGGCTGTAAGTAGGGGAGTTTATGCCCTCAACAATTAGTCTAAGTGGAGAGTTCAATTTATGGATCTTTGGGAGTCCATATAATCGTGGGATTAGTGGATGAATCGATCTCAGGAAAAGACGGATGTTTCTTGACAACTCTGAGGTGGTTTTCAGTAATTTGTTGGTCCTATTGTGTAATTCTCTTGTAGGGTCACTATTTAATTCAGAGTAAGTGTCAGTTTCTAGTAGTTCCAAAATTTTATTATGATAATCAGTTTTGTCTAAGATGACAGTAGCATTCCCTTTGTCTGCAGGGAGAATTATAATATCATTATTTTTTTTTTAAGTTTTTAATAGCTGATCTTTCAGAATAAGAAATGTTATCAGTTGGGGGTCTTGCATGATTTATGGTAAAAATAGCCTCCATACGTAGAAGGTTTGCTTCTTGGTTTGGAAGTGAGGATGATGCTTTTTCTATCTTAGTTAGGAATAGTTCTTTAGGTATAGAGGTAGGAGCGATAACAAAATTGAGACCTTTAGCAAGTATAGTTTCTTCTGCTGATGAAAGGGAATAGAAAGAATTATTTATGACAACTTTTTTTTTTAAACGATGAAACAGAGATTGAAAATGAGCTTAATTTACTAACGAGGACTTTTGTCAACAACAATGGTTTCTCTCTTAAGAAAATTGATAAATTTATCTCTCACCGTCGTTCTCCTACTATTGAAGATTCTTCTTCCCCAAGAGCATTCATATCTTTACCATACATCAGCTCTCTCTCCCCAAAACTGGCGAAAATTCTTAGGAAATTCAACATTAGAACTTGTTTCATTACGTTTCCAAAACTTCGATCAGTACTAAGTAGACCTAAAATAAAACATCTCCCTCTCCAGTATCCAGGGGTCTACAAGATTTTGTGTGAATGTGGCAAACCATATTACGGTCAGACGGCTAAATCTATCCTTTTACGTATTGAGGAACACAGAAGAGACATATCCTACAATAGGACCAGGACCAGTGCTCTCTCTCAAGGCACGTTCTCTTCTCTATTAACTCGGATGAAGGCCTTCAACACCTCGTAGACTGGCTGCAAACTTCTAATATTCATAGGTGTTAGATGAGCTCGAAAGGGAGATAGTCGAATCTGAAGAAATATTACTTGATTCATCCCATATAAACAACAGCCCCTAGCTACAATCTTTCTGAGGCACACATTGCCACTGTCCAATACTGGTGCTCTCGTGACAACTCTGGCATGTAGTCAACTTTAATTGGAATTCCAGCATGCATTCCTGTTTTAAACTGTACTTCGGTCTTTTCTATTAGTTCTGTTGATGTAATTTTATTATGCCTCTGTTATTTTACATAATTCTTTGTCTTTGATACCTGTAGAAGTTGAATTTTGTTCAACGAAACTAGTAATATCTCGGTATTAAACTTTTATTCTTTTTATTCTTGGTATTATAGTCATTCAAACTAATTTTTTCATAACATTATCTACCGAGTAAATATGTACGCCAATATCAGTTCTCCTGATGACGAGGATTTAAATTTGTTAATCAAAGAATATCAGAAGAATCTCAGGACAATTGGATTATTCATCAACAGACTATTCTTTCTTAAAAGATGTAAGTGCCATTCAATCATTCTCCGTTTTCTTAACTTTAAGGAATCCATTAAAACAGCTAGAGGTCAAAGAATTTACCACAAAGCTAAACTGGAGCTTTTATCTGAACATATTTTTGACACCAAACGTCTCTTATTTCTCTAAGAAGATATCTCTAGAAATCTGTTTAAATAATTCTCTGGACACTTCCTCTTGGAACAATTTAAAAGACATTAGTGCTCTTAAGGCTTCGAAAGCACAGAACATTAATAAAATTAATCTCATCAGAAAATTTGAAGCTCTAAAATGTATGCAGGATCGTCTCTCATCCCATCATAATTCTAACTATTTAAAAAAAGTTGTCATAAATAAATCTTCCCATTTCCTTTCATCTGCAGAAGAAACTATACTTGCTGAAGGTCTCAATGTTGTTATTGTGCCTACCTCCATAACTAAAGAACTATTCCTAACTAAGATAGAAAAAGCATCATCCTCACTTCCAAACCAAGAAGCAAACCTTCTACGTATGGAGGCTATTTTTACCATAAATCATGCAAGACCCCCAACTGATAACATTTCTTATTCTGAAAGATCAGCTATTAAAAACTTAAAAAAAAATAATGATATTATAATTCTCCCTGCAGACAAAGGGAATGCTACCGTCATCTTAGACAAAACTGATTATCATAATAAAATTTTGGAACTACTAGAAACTGACACTTACTCTGAATTAAATAGTGATCCTACATGAGAATTACACAATAGGACCAACAATTTACTGAAAACCACCTCAGAGTTGCCAAGAAACATCCGTCTTTCCCTGAGATCGATTCATCCACTAATCCCACGATTATATGGCCTCCCAAAGATCCATAAATTTAACTCTCCACTCAGACCAATTGTTGAGGGCATAAACTCCCCTACTTAAAGCCTATCTAAATACCTTTCTTCTTTCTTGCTGATTTTCATGACAAATTTGTTACAGCCTCATTTGCTAACTTACAACTAAAATGTAGATTACATTTCAATGTTTATAATGTTCCATATATCCCATATAATTGTAGCATTTGGAAAACTTTTCTCTGATCGCTTTGTCATATGCCTTTTCATATCTACAAAACCTAAGTGCAAATGTTTGTTATATTACCATAATTTCTCATCTATGTGTTGTCTATTTTGCCTCTGTTACCTCTATTTTATCTCTGTTAAGTGAAAATCTGATCTTGACAACCTCTGTTTAGGCTGAACCCAGTTTCTCTCCAAGTTTCTCTACCAGATTTTTTCTCAGTCTCTTCTCAAGGTATTCTTGCATAAATCTTACCTGGGACACTAGTAGAGAAATTCCTCTGTAATTCTCACATTCAACTTTACTCTATTCCAATGATTTGAAATTTGATCTTCTGACCAGACCCCCTGAATTTCGATCCACCTTTATTGAGGTCTCATCAGTGGGAGCCAGACCCAGAAGTGATACCAAGGTTGCAGAAGTCATATTTTCATATACAAGTAGCCAAAAGGTGATTACTGAAATACTCTGGATTAGAGATAGATGTTGAAAGTTTTTCCACTTTCTATTAAACCAAGAATATAATTTCTTGTCATCTTTAATTTATAGTATAACCAAGTGGAAATACTTTTAAATCATTAAGATTCTAATTTTATATGAATCTTCCAAATTGAAAACAGTTGCCGTGAGCAAAAATAGTTTTAATATTATTTATCAATATTAATTTCTTGCTCATGGCAAGCATTTTTAAATGGTAAACCAATTGTTGTATTCCTGTTCTTTGATTTGCCTTTTTCTACACACTGATGATGTACTTTACCACGGTTATCATGAAATTTTGTTGTTTAAAGATTAAACGAATGGTAGTCTTGCAATAGACAATGAAATTGTCTATTGCAAGAAAATGTAAAAAATCAGCTGTGATTGAATGGGTTGATTCAGTGTTCAATTTTGTTGCATACATATGGTACTTAGAGTATAAATTATGTTCAAGCCTACCATAAAGCACCACTCACCTGCTACAATCATCAGAGGCCCTTGTCCACCCATAAAATATACAGAGCTGTACAAGTTTTATGTTAGTGTGGCAAAGGCTTATGTTCACTCACTCAAGTGAACACATAGAAGTGTTTTATATCATTTCAAAGACAGCAGGTCTTACATCACATGTGGTTGCAGAAAGCTAAGGTGGACAAGATAATCTGCAACCCAGTGGTTATTATTATTACGAGAGCATTTAACATTTCCAATTCTGGGAATGGACAAATGATCTCTTCCAGTACTTGATCATGTTGCAGGACATGAGAAATTGTCTCATGCTTGCACTTTGTCATATGAGTCAGGCATGTTTCTGCATTCACTTAGTATTGAAGTCCAAGCTGTGTTGAAGGGAAAAGAATGATTTCCAGGATATCTAAGTAATAATAATAATAATGCAATTTCTAGAAGCATTCCTTTTCTTGTAAAACAGAATGAATCATTTTTATGCACTTTAAAATAAACTACAGGAATTTTACTCACTTTGACATGTATTTTTCAGAAGACCAGAATGGTGCATAATGAATAACATCCCCTTTCCCTTTCTTCAATACTATATGGATGTAAACAAAACAAAGTACAACTTTTATTGTAGCAGTAAATATATTATAATTTCTAACAGCCAATTTTAAAATAACAAATAACAGAAAATTATTCTAAGAATATTTGATGATCTTGCATTGTAACCTTCTATTCTTTTACTTGAAGAAAGAAAAACATTCCTTTGGTTTCCAGAGTTTATATCCTGGAGAAAAAGGTGAAATCAGATTATATATTACTCCTTTACATGAAAGGCAAAAGGGCCTATAGCAAATAAATGCAGTGGTGTGTGGGCAGGGAACAGGCATAGAGTAATCTATTGATATTCTTCTTAAACTCTTGGAGGTTATAGTCCTTTGGAAATGCTTCATGGGCATGACTGCTTCATAGAATTGAGGTGGATGGAATGTAAGATGACTGGGAGTAGCAGTTTCAATGAGTATGCAGTTCGACTGTAAAGGAATGTTGAGCAGCTATTGCTAATTTTCCTGTAGATCTGGCAGAAATGGGAGACATAATGGATGCTAGTTCTGCTGAAAAATGGTGATGGAAATATCAGTCGAAGAGACACAATACAGAAACTGATTTTCTGTTGAAAAGTCATTAATTAACCCAACTGTCCCTTTCAAGAATTTTTATGGAGTTCTTAGGTCCACCACCCCAAACATGAGAGCAGTATTCCAAGGTTGGTTGAATTTGGATTTATTCAGATTAAGTAACTGTTTAGAAGTGAAGTACCATCTTGAGTGGAAAAGGATGCCAAGTTTTTTGGAAGCTGATGATGCTATAGAAGTGACATGATTATGCCAGGAATTGGCCTGGTTAGCCAAGTGGTTAGCATATCCACTATCCGGCCAAAAAGGCTGTTGATTTGAATCCTGCCATGGGCATTGACGGTTGTCTCTGAAAATACCTTTTGTGTAGGTGGGGGGGGGGTAGATGCTGTTGGTGTAGATGATGATTGTAGTTGTGGTTTGTTGTAGTTGGTTGATGAATTGAGTGGTGAAGGCAGAGTTGTAGAGCAGGTGCCCTCCCTCGATGAGTCATTGGACTCCCTGGAGGTGTCGTAATAAAAAAAAAAAGGTTTGGAGAAAGTTTGGGTCTGAGAGATTTCATCTTGACTGTTGAGCTGAGTATTGTCAGAATTAATGGAGAAGATCTGAGGTCTCAAATGATATTGAAGCTTGAGATGTTTGTGCACTGCAGTGCTTGTCATATGAATAGGACGGGTGGAGTCTGTTATCATCAGGAAATCTATGAATAGTGTATGCAGTAAATGAGAGCAGGTCATTTATATAAATCAGGAAGAGGGTGGATGAAATGACAGAGCCCCGAGGGACATTGGCATTAACAGGACATTCCACAGAAAGAGAGCATCATCTACCTGTGTGTAGAGGCTTAAGTGCTGTGAGGACATCATGATGGAGGCTTAATGGATTGTATACAGCACTCAGAAAGGATTAAAAACAGAATTTAATTCTTCCTATATTTCGTCTCAGTCAATGAGACATCTTCAGGGATTACAAAAAAACTAATCCAACATAGAAAACAAATAACAAACAATACTAAGCCCAACCACATGGGTGACACTAAAGTCCTATCTAGGTGGAGTACCCTCTAAGGGCGGTTGTAGGTGGCCTGGAATGTAAAGTGGGACCTCTGGTGATAAGCATTTCCCAAATCTTAGGAAGCTTAATGCAACCATATTTCTTAAGATATGGTTGATTCCTGAGAGCTGCTGCTGATTCTAAGAAGAGGCTTTCTCTTTTGAAGTTGCTGTGGTGGAGCATGGTGGTTTTTTTCCATGAGATCCTGTGGATTGTATCCAAGACATGGTCAGGCAGGCCTGACTGACCATAGTCGTGGTTGCAGATGTATGACTTATGTTCCTCCGGGCGGATAGTAGGTGATCTGCCTGTCTGTCCAAAGTATGCCAATTTACAGGAACAGGGAGGAGGGAGTTGATCTTTTGTAGAGCAGATAAGGGTAGCAAGTTTGCGGTGGGGCTTAAATGCTGTGTATAGGTTGTACTTTTTTAAAATCTTGGCTATTTTTTCAGATGTGCCACGGATGTAGGATATGGTGATGGCATTTCTAAACTCTTTTTGAAGAGAAGACCGGGGAATGGAGGGAGGACCTGATTATTTTTTTAATGCTGTGATCGCTGTAGCCATTGGAGAGGAAAGTGTTGTGTATGTGGTCAAGCTCAGTTGTAAGGGTGGTTCCACTGGAACAAAGATTGTCGGCTCTCTTGGTAAGAGTTTTAATAATGTCATATTATTGAGCAGGGTGGTAGTGGGAGCGTTTGTGGATGTATCTGCCTGTGTGCATGGGTTTTCTATATACCGCGAAGGAAAGTGTACCGTTGGGAAGGGGTGTGACTAAGGTGTCTAGGAAGGGTAAGCAATTGTTCTTTTCCTTTTCCATCGTGAACTTGATTCTTGAATGTAGGCTGTTGTGACTGAGGACGGCGTGTAATGTGTCTGGGCCATGAGGCCAAATAGAGAACACGTCATCTACATATCTTAGCCAGATGGAAGGTTTTGAGAGGGGCTGAGTCTATGGCTCGTTTTTCAAAATCTTCCATATGAAAATTGGCAAGAGGGGGTGAGAGGGGGAGAACCCATGGCAGTTCCTTCTATCTGCTTATAGATTTTGTTCTTCCAAGAAAAATAACCAGAATAGATGGCAAAGGAAAAGATATCTAAGATGTCAGAAGGAAAAACGTTTTTTAAGAGTGTTAAGGTATCAATTAAGGGAATATTGGTAAACAATGAGGAGGTGTCAAAGCTTACCAATATGTCTGTGTTATTTAAGGTTAAATTTTCTATGAGGGTTTTGAAATGGGTAGAGTTTTTTATATAGGATGTGGAAAGTGCAGTGAGGGGGTCAAAGAGTTGGCCAACTGTTTTGACAGTTTGTAGCAAGGTGAGTTAGTGGCATCCATTATAGGTCTTAGTGGGAATTGGGTTTGTGGATTTTTGGTAAACCGTATATTTGGGGAGGAATGGGAACAGAAAGGTTTGCGTTTTTTTTGTGATTTCGGGGGGCCCAGGAAGACACTTTTTTAAGTAAGTTTTTTAGTTTTTTAACTTGTATTTTTGTGGGGTCGTGTTCTCGCAGGGTGTAGGTAGAGCGATCTCGGAAGATAATCTCCATTTTTCGATTGTATTCCGTGGCATTACCCTTATCAGCTCTGGTGATAATGATACTTTTTTTCTTTTCGTAATTTCATGAGAGCAGTGTGTTGGGAGGAAGATAAATTACTTTTTGGAGGTGAAGACTGGACAAGGATGTTGGCGACGTCAAGTCTGATGTTGTTTGCTATTTCCAGCACTAAGCGACAGATCCTAAAATTACTCCAAAAAGTAATTTATCTTCCTCTCAGCGCACTGCTCTCATGAAATTATGAAAAGAAAAAAGTTTCATTATCACCAGAGCTGATAAGAGTAATGCCACGGAATACAATCGAAAAATGGAGATTATCCTCCGAGATCACTCTACCTACATCTCGCTAGAACACGACCCCAGTGTCTTCCTGGCCCCCGGAAATCATGAAAAAACTCAAACCTTTCTGTCCCCCCGCCCCAATATATGGTTTATCAAAAATCCACAAACCCAATTCCTCACTAAGACCTATAGTAGATGCCACTAACTCACCT
Source organism: Typopeltis vanoorti (assembly GCF_054136105.1). NCBI lineage: Eukaryota > Metazoa > Arthropoda > Arachnida > Uropygi > Thelyphonidae > Typopeltis > Typopeltis vanoorti. The sequence continues at coordinate 26,393,711 of NC_143552.1, forward strand.
TGCTACAAAATGTCAAAATAGTTGGCCAACTCTTTGACCCCCCCTTCACTGCACTTTCCACATTCTATATAAAAAACTCTATCCATTTCAAAACCCTCATAGAAAATTTAACCTTAAATAACACAGACATATTGTTTACCCTTAATTGATACCTTAACACTCTTAAAAAACGTTTTTCCTTCTGACATCTTAAATCTCTTTTCCTTTGCCATCTATTCTGGTTATTTTTCTTGGAAGAACAAAATCTATAAGCAGATAGAAGGAACCGCCATGAGTCCCCTCCTCTTGCCAATTTTTATATAGAAGATTTTGAAGAACGAGCCATAGACTCAGCCCCTCTCAACCCTTCCATCTGGCTAAGATATGTAGATGATATGTTCCCTATTTAGCTTCATGGCCCAGACACATTACACGCCGTCCTCAGTCACCTCAACAGCCTACATCCAAGAATCCAGTTCGCGATGGAAAAGGAAAAGAACAATTGCTTACCCTTCCTAGACACCATAGTTACACGCCTTCCCAACGGTACACTTTCCTTTGCAATATATAGAAAACCCATGCACATAGGCAGATACATCCACAAACGCTCCCACTACCACCCTGCTCAACAATATGGCATTATTAAAACTCTTACCAAGAGAGCCGACAATCTTTGTTCCAGTGGAACCACCCTTACAACTGAGCTTGACCACATACACAACACTTTCCTCTCCAATGGCTACAGCGATCACAGCATTAAAAAAATAATCAGGTCCTTCCCCATTCCCCGGTCTTCTCTTCAAAAAGAGTTTAGAAATGCCGTCACCATACCCTACATCCATAGCACATCTGAAAAAATAGTCAAGATTTTAAAAAAGTACAATCTACACACAGCATTTAAGCCCCACCACAAACTTGTCACTCTTATCCGCTCTACAAAAGATCAGCTCCCTCCTCTCTCAGTGCCTGGAGTCTATAAAGTACCCTGTTCCTGTAAACTGGCGTACTTTGGACAGACAGGCAGATCAGCTACTATCCGCCTGGAGGAACATAAGTCATACATCTGCAACCACGACTATGGTCAGTCAGGCCTGGCTGACCATGTCTTGGATACAACCCACAGGATCTCATGGGAAAAAAACCACCATGCTCCACCACAGCAAATTAAGAAGAGAAATACTATTCTTAGAATCAGCAGCAGCTCTCAGGAATCAACTAAATCTTAAGAAATATGGTTGCATTTAGCTTTCTAAGATTTGGGAAATGCTTATCACCAGAGGTCCTACTTTACATTCCAGGCCACCTACAACTGCCCATAGAGGGCGCTCCACCTAGATAGGACTTTAGTGTCACCCACGTGGTTGGATTTAGTATTGTTTGTTATTTGTTTTTATGTTACATTAGTTTTTTTGTAATCCCCGAAGATGTCTCATTGACTGAGACGAAATATAGGAAGAATTAAATTCTGTTTTTAATCCTTTCTGAGTGCTGTATACAATCCATTAAGCCTCCAACACAAAGCATCACCTACCATTACACATAGGGATCAACCTGAGATAAAACTACCATTCCAATTATAAAGGATGAATGATGGTAACTTTTTGAGAAGCCAACTATGCTAGACCCTATCAAAACCTTGGAGATGTCAAGAGCAACGACACAGGTTTCTCCAAACCTTTCCATGATATGGATCCAGAGGTGCATGAATGTTGTCCAGAAGAGCTTCTGTGGATCTAGATGGGCGAAATTTATACTGGTGATCACTAATTTCATTGCAGTTCTCCAAGTGTTGCAGATGTTAACTGTTGATAACGTTCTCAATTACTTTAGACAAAATTGAAGTGAGAGCAGTAGGTTGGTAACTTGATGGTACACATTTATAACTTTTCTGTGAACTGCTTGTATGTAGGTTGTCTTCCACGGTGTAGGATATGGATGCAAGTTGAGTGCAGTTTAGTAAATAGATGTAGAAATGGAATAGGTGTTAGTTCAGGAGTACATCTCTTGATTACAATGGGTGGAATTCCATCAGGACCAGCTGCCTTTGTTGTATCCAAGTTATTCAGGATTCTTTTGATGTCTTTCTGGCAGAAGATCACAGGATGCATGAAATGCAATTCTCTTTTCAAAGATGGAGATAATTTGCCATGGTGATCTTTGCAGGAGTTGGAAGAGAAGAATGATGCCAGCTTTGTCTTTAGGTGATGTTGCAGTGCTGTTGTTAGGATGGAATAGAGGAGGTAGCACAGATGGACAAAAGTTGATCCCAACAGTTTTTTAGAGGGAGCAGAATGTGTGACTGTCAGTTGCAAGTTTTCTACATTAATTCTTGAAGACATTGTGAAAAAAAAAATAATTCTAATTATTTTAAAAATAATAGCACTATTTATTTTCAATGACTGTAAAGTAGGGAAATAGAAATAAATACACATTAGCATTTAGCTCTACTTACAAATTCCTTGCAAGTTCATTGAACTGATTGATAAGTTTAATGCATATGCAACTTGTTCTTTCTAAGGAGTACAGTGTCCTGTATCTCTTTCTCTTGCAAGGATACAACATCCATTTTACTCCTCATAGCTTCCCCAACTTTATATCATCTATTAACAACTGTAGATCATTCTGAAGTCCTTCCTAATGTCATTTACATAAATTAAACAACAATGGCAACAAAACAGACCTAGTGGCATTCCTCTTTTGGAATATTGCTCCCACATATGCAGTCTGCTGATACCTGTCAGACAGATAATTTTCAATTCAACCCCATCTGTTCCAATTTTATTACTAGCCTGTCAAATGTCTTTGCATAATCTAAATATACTACTGTGTATGCATCCTCCTTGTCCAATGCATTTGTCACTTTCTTATAATAAGTAAGCAGAATGCTAAAACACAATCTTCCCATCAAAGAGTGCTGCTACAAACCCAGTTCTAAATCCTGCTCCTCTCTAACACCTTGACCACAACTCCAGACAAGCAGATTGGCTTATAATTCAGTCTCGGGTCAGTCTAAGACTCATGTTAAAAGGTAAAGCTGTTGTGAACTCCATGGAACATTCTCACAAGACGTGATGATATACCATCAAGTCATATGGCCTTGTTGGTATCTAGTTTACTCAATTCCTCATATACCTCCTGCTCACTCACCATCAGTTGTTCTTCTCCCTTTCCCCCTGCTCTCAAGTTCTGCATTATTTTACATTCACAAGGATGGAATACTTGAATGAATCACTCATTTAACACCTCATATCCTTAGTGGTTTTCATTCTACCATTATAACTGACTAACATCATCTTTCCATAATCATTCTTCTTTCTACTAGCCACATATCAAAAAAACTCCCTAGGATTTCTTTTAGCTTCATTTGTTAACTTCTGCTCATACTGCACTTTTGCTACCCTTACCAAGTGAGTCACCTTCTTTGCTTGCTCTTTGTACTCCTCATGTAATTGATTATTGCCATTTATTTTGTGCTGCCTTCACATTGCCATTTTCTTCCACACTGCATGCATCACCTCTCCAGTCATCTATTTTATACCTACCTTATTTAATCTTCTAATCTTTGGAATGCACTGAGTTATTGCACTTTGGAATGCACTGAGTTATTCTTCTTTCTACTAGCCACATATCAAAAAAACTCCCTAGGATTTGTTAACTTCTGCTCATACTGCACTTTTGCTACCCTTCCTCATGTAATTGATTATTGCCATTTATTTTGTGCTGCCTTCACATTGCCGTTTTCTTCCACACTGCATGCATCACCTCTCCAGTCATCTATTTTACACCTACCTTATTTAATCTCCTATTCTTTGGAATGCACTGAGTTATTGCCTCTGCCAGATAGTTTCTGAGAATTGACCAAGCAGCATTTTCATCTAATTCCTCCTTCTATGATATAGTTGCAAATCACCTCCTGAGTTTGTCATAATCACCAACCTTATAGTTTCACATATAACCCTTTTTTCATAAAAGGGTGAAGACCTGATGTGACCGGCCACCACCCATGTGAACACTTCATGGTCATTTTCACCAACTTGAGGAAGATTCAGACACTTCATTTACAATAATCTCCTCTGATGAGATAATCAAATGAAACATCCTTGATCTGCTTGTATCTTCTGTTACTTACTCCCTAAGATAGTTATCTCCCCAAAACTCAAGAAATTCATTCTCTTTGATTTCTGATGGTGTCTCTTAGTTCCATTATATTATTATTATTATTATGTGACACCTCCAGGGAGTTCAAAGACTCATCAAGGGAGAATGTGCCAACATCATCAAATGATTGAGTTAAGTAAGTTTGAGTGCGGTTAGTAGTTGGAAGGGGGTTCCAACTACTAACCGCGCTCAAACTTACTTAACCTTTTGCATGAGCATTATTAGCAGAGGCTCTTCCAATCGACCAACCTTTGCTGGCATATTACAATAATTGAAATCATCCATAATGATCACCCTTTTCTTACTTGCCAGTCTAATTTGCATATACATTTCCTTCTCATCACATTTCACATTATGAGGTTTATAGCAACAACCTAGTAAACATTTCATCCTGTCCACCTCCACTTTATATCATACTGTTTCAAAATCATTGTCCCTTATTGCTCCTTGCATCTTCACCTTAGGTGGACACAACTCCTTCTCACTTTCTCCCTGTCTGTCTACACAAAAAACTATATATCACTTATTCTGACAATTTTTGGGTAATTGAGCTCTATCAGTGCTACAATTTCATTCTTACTTTGAATACTTCTAGCACTTTTTTCTCATTTCTTGTTCTATAGCACGTTCCACTGATCCCACTTCTCAGATATGACTCCTCCATTATCCTGGCCTGGTTATTCCTCTTTATCATCAATGATATTACACTTCTCCCACACCTAATGCACAGTCATGCATCAACTCCTGAAACTATTACTTATACTTCTCACACATCATGCCATCCACCTCTCCATTTGCAAATTCTCCTACCCTATTTTCCTGCTCTTCACCAATAACACTTGCTTCTTCAGGTCTTTCTTTCTCTTCAGTCTTTACTTTTTCTTGCAGCAACAGTTTCTCCAGCTGACTGGCATCCATTTAAATGTAGCCAATCTCTTTTATACAGTCCTATTCTTCCCTCAAATTCATCCCACACATTCACAAAATTGAATGCTTTTCTCCTCAAACAACTCAGCTAGCATACCATTCATAATCTTTCCTTGACTTCTCAGCTCATCATTATCATACTTGGGCAACATGCTGACTACCTTACCTACCACACTGTTATCTTCCACACTCCTCAACAGCCTCCTGACATCAGTCCTTGCATTCTCCTTGTTACCAACCAAATCATTTGTGTCAACTACCACTTAATCCTCTCATCCAATGTTTGAATCATCCTGCTCATTCTAATTCCACTCAAATTATTCCACTCACTGCTCTCTGGGAAAAAAACCAGTCTCTTACCCCTTGTTACCAACCAAATCATTTGTGTCAACTACCACTTAATCCTCTCATCCAATGTTTGAATCATCCTGCTCATTCTAATTCCACTCAAATTATTCCACTCACTGCTCTCTGGGAGAAAAACCAGTCTCTTACCCCTTTCTTGACTGCAAATAAATTTAACTTCCATGGATGCTCCATGTTCTCTCCCCACCTTCCATATAACGAAAAATTTCATCAGTTGATATCCTATAGCACCCATTCAAAAGTTTATAGACCTCTATCATATCACCCCTCTTTCTCCTGTTAACCAGAGTCTGCAATGCAGACTCTGGTCTGATCTGGTTCATTAATCCAGATATAATCTTTGTAACTTTTCTTTGCACCCTTTCCACAGCTTCTTTATCCTCTAGGAACCCAGGAGACCAAATCTGCACACAATAATCCAGGTGTGGTCTTATTAAAGCCTTATAAAGAGACAAAATGACTTCCTTATCCTTACATGTCAAGGTTTGCTTCAACATTGCAATTATCCTCTGAGTTGTATTTACAACTTTTGCTGTGTGACCATTGAACTTTAAATTCCTATCCACCAATACGCCAAGATCCCTTGCCTCTTCAGTTTCTTGTTGCATAACCCCACTAATATAATATGCCTCTGGAACTCTAATCACACCAAAGTGCATAACTTTACACTTACTAAACTGACTGCCATTTTTGTTTTCCCAAATTTCCAGTCTATTCAAATCGTTTTGTAATTGCTGAATATCAGTAGCATTCCTGATTGCCCTGCCTATCTTTGCATCATTGGCAAACAATTGCATTTGATGTTAGATCCTTCCTGATGTCATTAATATATAGATTGAACAATAATGGCCCAAGAACTGAACCCTGAGGTACACCACTGGCCACCTTAAATCTGGCAGATTCACACCCACTGTATACCATTTTTTGATATCTGTCTATCAGCCATCCCCTGATCCAAATCAAGAGTTTATATTCCACTCCCAGATTCTCCAGTTTATGCAAGCCTTTCATGTAGTATCCTATCAAATGCCTTAAAAAAATCCAACATTATCATAGTGTATCCATTCCCTTTATCCAACTCAGCCGTAACATTTATAAAATATGAGCAAATTGCTAAAACATGACCTTCCTTTAGTAAACCCATGCTGTTCCTTGCAGAGTATAGCATTTCTGTCTATCCATTTCTGTATGCGAGTTCTTACCAACTTCTCTAAAATCATCACTACCACACCTGAGATACTGATAGTTCGGTATAGACACGTCAATTTTTGCACCACCCTTGTACAAAGGAACTATCATACATTTCTTCCATTCCTGTGGTATCATTCCGGAGCTGAGACTCAAGTTACACAAACATCTGAAAGGTGTAGTAAATTCGGCTGAAAATTTCTTTAGCAAACAGGCTGATATTCCATCTGTCCTTATAGACCAATTCTTATCCAGGTTATGCGACAGCTCTACATCCTCATTTTCATGAATCTCTGACTCTTCGTTCAATGTAGCAGTAGCACTGTGCACCATGTTACGTACACCTGGTTGATATATCTTAGCAAAGTGGGCACTCAGCTGAACAATCTCATTAGCTTCCTACACTCAAGTACCATCTGCATTTGATAGTAATTCTTCCACATTCATTCTTTTTTTTACTTGCAGCATAACGATAAAATTCTTTTGGATTGCCTTTAGCTTGCATGGCCAATTTCTTTTCATACTCCGATATACCTTTCCTCACAATACTCGGTATTTTTCTGATTATAATGAAATTTTGTTTTCTCTTTTTTTTTTTTTTTTGATCATATACAGAATTGCATATTTCTTACTACAATTTCTATAATCCATAACATATCAAAAATAGAATAGTCAGTTTTTTATTTCTTTTATAACTTGAGATAAGATAAAAATTACTTTTTGCAATTTTTTGTGTTATTGAGACATTTCAGAGGTCAAGAACAACAAAAATTGAAACTTGTGTTCTGTAATATTAACAAATTTGTAAAAATGAACCCACCTGATGCACATGTGCAATATACAGCTTGTCACCATGAATGTGTTAAGGAGTAAATAAAAATTATTCTGTCAAATATAATTCACAAGCATAACCAAGCTTTGTATCATATAGTAGACCATGATTAAATGCTCTGTTCATAGAAACATGCTATATATATCAAACTATATCTGGAAGAAAAGTTAAAAAATGATGGCACTCAGAATGTTAGACAGATACAAATACAAATTACTATAAATGCATATCTTCTATAGTAAGAGGAAATGCTAACTAAGCCCATGAGCAATAGACAACCTTCATCACCACTACTATTACCTTGCTTATTGGAGGCCTGAAGTGGCTGTTGCCATATTTCATTCCAAAGCAGTTTTTCTGGTTTCTGTTCCTTTCCCCATTATAGTGGGGTTGATAGCTTCATTGCTGTGGAAGACACACAGGGATTCCATAGCTCTACAGTTGGTGGTACAGCAGTAAAATGGCTTCACAAACCATCTACTGATCAGGAAGCTTCAAAATTAGCTATCAAATAATCCAGCTGTCACTTATTATGCTAGGTTGTTCCTGGAAGGAGTCAGAATACAGGGATACAAAAGTAGGATCTATCGCATCCCCGTTGTGAACTAGAGATTGTCTACTCTCTCTGTGTGTGTGGGATACATATTTATGGATTTTCCATCCTCACATCCCTACCCTTTAACTCTTTCTCAGCACAAATTTACCATCCATTATAAGTCAACATAAAAATTTCGATACCACCACAGATAAAAAAATCTCCTTCAAAAAAACAGTACCAAAATAAAAAACAAACTTTACCAAAAAAACTAAAAAATTCAACTAAAACCATAAAAATCATAGAAGCCCATTAAAAAATAACAACAACACATATCTATTTCACCAGACCTGTTATTTTTAACAGAACCTACTAGGAGCATCGGCCTTATCCACCTTAATTTTCTGAACTATACTATGAGTACTTCTGCCACAAAAGTGAAACCTGTACATACATTGCTAAATTTAGTATTTCCATGTCACCGAATGACAAATCTTGAATCTTCTCTTTATGATCTGCTGTATTCAAAATTTCCGTGTTCATTCATTTGATGTCTTTATGCTCTTCAAATTGTGATAACCCAAATTCTGATAACCATGCTGGCCTTTTGTTGCATTATTTGTCCGTGAAGCTTGTTCATCTGGAGTCCATATACCCAAATGGTAAGGTCATCTTTTTTGGAGACTTAAACATTCACAGTGACAAGTTGAGAATGTTTGGCACTACAATAGTGTTAAATAGGATGACTGTGCAATTTCTACTTCTTTTTTCCATGGACTGACTATTGTTTTTGCTCTTCTGATCCTAACTCCTGCACCAACTGAAGCACTAGCGCAAGGCAGCAGGTAACCACTGCAAAATGACAATCACCAGATCCAAATCTGACTTTGAAAGGATCAAGTGCAGAAAACTTGCCTCCAGCTCAAATGGCAAGTGAGAATTCTGATCGCTCACTCAGTCTATTGGGCATAATTCTTGCCCCCTTCAAGTTTCCACCTCTCTCATGCCCAGATGGTATTGTAACATCACCCCAAAACAAGGCTGACCTGGCATCATTCTTCTCAGCATCTGTGTTAGTGATCTAAGCAAAGTCCCCATCCTTCCCACACTCACTTTACAGGAATGCTCATTGCATATCTGCTCTAGTCTTAGAAAGATATCAGAAGAATCTTGAATGCTAATTTCTGCTTCTCATGATATTCTCCCAGGTATGCTTAAAACTCGCTCTTCAGAACTAATGCCCATCCTTTATCTTGGTTACAATCTTTCATACTCATCTGACATTTGTCCTACATCATCAAAATAAGCCTATATTCAATCCATTTCAGACAAAATAAATAAATCCAGAAACTATCATCCTATTATGCTTTTGCTTTAGTTTAGTTGTAAATAATGTCACAGATGTATAACAATCAACTCCTTTGCCACCTCGAAGCACACCAGATAATAAGGTACTAGTATGGATTCCACCACTCTCAGTCCACAGTGGTTGCTCTAGATATTTCCAAGGCATTTCTTTCAGTACTGACACACAGGCCTGCTTATCATGTTACCATCTTATGGTCTATGATCCATCTACCATCCACCCTTTGCTGTTGGATCATCAGTTTCCTCTCTCTGTTGTTCACTGCATGTCATGGTGGATAATCTTTTTTCATATTTCCCCACTAATGCTAGAGTGTTTCAGGGTTTTGTACTTATCCTCACTCTCTTTCTGCTATTCATAAATTACCAGTCACTGCAGCAAACCTGGGGGCATACTCCACAAACATATGATAGCAGTCAATGGGAATTTTGGACCATTCTTCCTGTAGGCATGTATGAGGTCCCAGACTGTTGTGGGACAGACATCCCTTGATCTCGCCCAACATGCCGATATTCAATAGGGTTGAAATCAGGGCTCTGTGGAGGCCAGTCAAGTTCATGTCCAAAAAACCAAGCAGTTACAGTTAGCAACCTTTTGACATTGTCATGCTATATGAGACAATGGTAATTTCCGTAGAAACACCACAATGTAGGAAGCATTGAATTGTCACAAATGTTCGTTATAGCACTTGGAATTCAGTGTTTGTGGCACCACAAACAGAAATCCGAGGCCAAACCAGGAAAAACAGGATCATAACATAACACTGCTACCTCCGAATTTCGCGTTGGGTTTACACCCTCTGGTAAGAGACATTGACCAGGCAGGCATCTGCCACACCCATCCATCTGCATGGTAGAGGGTGTAGCATAATTTGTTGCTCCATAAAGCAGCTTTGAAGTTTCCACATCCCACTGAAGACACTCTCTGCAGAAACTGAAGTTGATGCTGCATGTTGGTTTGGGCAACATGGAGCTTGCATATTGCAGTCCTCCCATGGAAACCCATGTTGTGAGCCTTAGTTCTGGATGTTTCTGTGCAGATTCATGTTCCATTCAATGTGTTGTCCGATGAATGGCGGTTTTTCCAAGTTTTGTATGCAGTTTCTGCTTTATTCTTTCTATAAGCTGAACTGACTGACACTACATCCACTTTCTCTCAAGCTCAGAAACACACAAACAACTGCCGGTGAACTTCTGTTTACTGTCTAGCTTCAAATATAAAACCAGTTTCTCATCATCTATCTACCTCTGTGGTGAGGAATGCTCTTCCCCAAACAATGACTACTTGTCTAATCATTACACTGATGTGATGTAGATTTTGCAACCTCTCATGTATGGGTTGATATACTCTTTTTATTTATTATTTTTTATATGTTAATCTGGTTAAGTTTCCATCACGGGTTAACAAGCAGTCTTCACAAATCCTTGAGTAAACTCTATAGAAAAATTGTCATACATCATCAAATTCCTGCCATGTACCCTCAAGGGGGTGTACAGGATATGATAGTACTACATGAAAAATTTACATCATTACTAACTCCCTATCTACAATTTTCCTCCAAATCAGTCTGTTGCTTGCCAAGACTCCAACATTATCAGATCTTATATTTCTATCGTCTAAGGCACTTTTTACCGTATCAATCCACCTATATCTTGGTCTTCCTCTGGGTCATTTTCCTGCCAACCTGGCAGAGAACACTTATTTTGCTAATCTTTCCTCGCCCATTCTGTTTAAGTGACCATACCACCTGAGATTAGCTCTGCTAATGCATTCCTGGATTCTGACATTGTCTAGTTCTTTCCTGATATCCTCATTTTCAATATGATATTGCCACTGATGTTCATGGCTATAATCTTTCTCAGGACTCTCATATCTGAGGTCTCTAGTCTTTGGTGAAGTGTTTTACTTCTGACCCAGCTCTCAGATCCATAAGTTAAAACTGGTTTGAACGCTGTCTTGTATATAGCTAATTTCATGTTCCGACAAATTTTTCTCTTATTCCATATGAATTTATTCAATTGACTTCCTACCATACCAGCTTCGTTGATTCTGTTATCTATTTCCATATTTAATTTACCATCTTCACTAAAAATCGTGCCTAAGTAACTGAAATGTTTCACTATAGAAAAATTCTTTAAAAAAAAAGTGAAAACATGAGTATGTTGCCAGCTTGGTTGGCCAGGCGGTAGCATATCTGCTCTCCAACCAGCAGCAGCTGCAGGTTTGAATCCTGCCATGGGCATGGATGTTTGCGACTGCCTTTAGGTGGGACATGAATTTCATTGTCTAGTCTAAGACCACCTCCCTTCTTATTGGAGGCCCAAAATGGATCGAAAATGTTCTCTGTTTGATCTCTAAAGCAACTCTTCTTGACTATGTAAAAAATAAATTTAAAAAAAATACAAAACATATATGAAATCAATAAATATAGAAAAAAAATCCTTACACAATACAGCTGTGCTATGTGTTTACAAATACCGTATTTACTTGAATATAACTCGTCCTTGTGTATAACTCACATCCCTGATTTTACTTGATGAAAAAAAAAATTAAAAAGTTTCGCATATACCTCGCGCACAAAAAAAAGTTTAAACATGTTCACATCGGGGTGATAATAACTCGCTCGCTGTGGTAAACAACACGTCCCCCCCCCCCCCCAACAGCCACTATACTACAAATGCAAAAAAAAAACGTACCGTATTTTCCGGTGTATAAGACGCACCCAAGAAATTTAATACAATTTTCTGGAAAAATCATAAACTTTACCTAAACCAAAACAACGTTCACAGGCTACTTTGACTGCATGTGTACGAATCATTTTTGTTGAAATCGCAATGCCATTTTTCTGATTTTCTTGCATTTCAAAACTTCGGTCTCTAGTTCTGGCCACTTTGTAATTTTTCCACGTTCCACACGCTTTTCATTACACAAATTGTACAAAATCTCCTTCTGACCACGCCAAGTTCTAATAATTTTTTCTGTAGGCGGAGGTCCAAAATGTCTTTCAGCTCCCCTATTCCTGTGTTCTTTTCCATATTTCACAACCTGCAATTTGTAACTTGAAGTATATGAATGTCACCTGTTTTTTTCCATCACTAAAATCTACGGGGAAATATCAAACTGAACACAAAATATCTGAACACGTCAACTCAATACTGATAAACATCGGTAACTGATTACTCGGGTAAGATATTATGAAACTTGAATAGGGACTCCCCGTTCTTAGCCAATGACGTGCTAGAAGTCACATGAAGGTCATGCATCAATTTGATTGCACCATTAACCGCCTACAAAGATCTTGGAACATAAAAGGGAGTGCATATGACTTTGAAAAGAGGAAACAATCTTTACCTTCATTATATAAGACGCACCCCATTTTTAAGATCAATTTTTAAGGTAAAAAAGTGTGTCTTATACACCGGAAAATACGGTAATTTTGTTGTATCACTGAATAAGGTACAGAGACATTTGCACTCTGTGTAATATATTTCTCAACAAATAGTGCAATTAGAGACAACTAGGATAAAAATGGCACTAGCTAATGCATCACATGTCCCTTCCCTACAGAAACTATGCTGTATAGACTCAAGCAGAACCATATGTTGTACTGTCCAACACAGTATCCAACTCAAAACTATTGCCCAACCATTTGTCCAAATTTTCAATTTCATGAAATAAGTGTTTATTCGATTGCATTTGAAATTTTCGATGTCATTAAGACAGATCACAAAGGCTAACTTCAAATAAAATTCTACTGGCAAATTGAAACTATCATGCCATATATAATGTGTGTGTGAGTCTGCCTGCCCGCCAATCCGATGCGGAAGCGACACACAAACAATCAGCAATAAAATTCAACTGAGGGGTTGAAACTTGGTGTCAATTGAGCCCATCTGTGTGACGTGGAAGCAGTATGCAAATAGCAATGAGAAGTCCCGTCAGAACAATAAATGAGCGAAACACCACCCCGATGTGAACATGTTAAAACTAAGAAATATATAGTGGATGTTGTTATGGCAGTTTCAGATATTATGGAATTTGGTTGAAGAGAATCACCATTTCAACAAAACAATTGTCAGCTTTCCTTTGTCGTTGAGTCGCACAGTCTTTTGTTAATACCGCACCAGTCATAAGCACATCTTCATAGGTGCTCTATCTCTACTGGCCTACCATTGCTGTCCATTTCGTGCTCTGCTTTCACTTCTTATTAGTCATTCGTGAAGGTTTGTTCATTACATATCTGAAGTCTTGTAAATTACTGGTAATTTTTGCTTGAAATATGGAGAAACGTTCAAGTTACAGTGCTGGTTTTAAACTCAAAGTTATTGATTTTGCAGAAAAAACATGGCAATCAAGCAGCAGGCTGTGTTTACAGTGACTGAGTTTAATGTGCAATATTGGCAGGAACAGAAACTTGCATTAGAAAGCACCATTAAGTCAAAAAAAAAAAAACATTCCGACCTAAAAGTGGAAAGTTCCTGAATTTGAAGGATGAGTTATTAGATTTATGTGTTAGGTTTGTGTAAAGATGATTGCTGTGTTTCACATGAAATGTTCTCACAAAACAAAGCATCAGTTGCACAGATCTGAAAGTGAGCCAAGGTTGGATCACAAGATTCATGAAGAGGAAAAGTCTTTCCCCTTCGTCGAAGGACATGGATTTTCATTGCTATGTGATTCAACTTAGAAAGAGCAATAATTATTTATCACAAATAGCCAATGCCGATCAAACACCTCTCAATTTCAACATGCTGCACCAAACAACAATAACAGAAAATGGTGTAAAAAGTGTGATAATATGCACAACCAGAAGTGAAAAACAGTGATGCACGATCATGCTTGCAATTATTGAACATAGAAGAAAGTTGCCTCCTTACGTAATATTCAAAAGGAAAATAATACTGAAGGGGAAATTTCTCCTGGAATTCGTGTAAAAGAGTCCAAGAAAAAGGATGGATGGACACTAAATTGGTTCGAGATTGGATTAGAACAGTTTGGGACAAATGGCCAGGGGTCTTATTTCGGCACCCAGTTCTCCATTTGTGGAATAGCTTCTGTGGATACTTAGGACCTGAAATAATAAAACAACTTTTGGGTATGAGGAC